>NC_064420.1:6720000-6882500 GCF_023375975.1 Astyanax mexicanus | reverse complement strand
CCTGCTGCTGCTATAAAATCTACTTTAAAGCAGAATAAAAGCGCAGTATCAGACCCAGCACTGCACTGCAGTCCATATTATTTTGTTTCTAAACTAAAAGCAGAGGCATATCTGAGTGGAAAAGGTGTAAAATATTGTGTTTAATGGTACCAGTGTGCTGGAACGACCATCCCTGTCAAATAAGCCTAATATTCATTCGAAAAACTGTGGTTTCGGGTCGCAGGTTGCAGCCACAAGGATCTGGCTCAGTTTAACTGAACTCGCGTAGGGGTGGAGCATTGGAGACTTCAGAAGGAGAAACTCAGACCTCAGTAGCTCAATCACGCATTTTAAAATCATGGTGGAGAGAGCTCTATGACCTGAAAGGGTTTAAAAATGATGCCGAGCTGTCTCTCTCTCTCTCTCTCTCTCTCTCTCTCTCTCTCTCTCTTTTATGCTCTCTCTGACAGAACATAACCTGGAATCGGATTCATTCACTCTATAAAGAGACTGCATCACACCCACCTAGTTTAAAATGATTCTTCTGCATGCTCAGTGTAATTACCCATTCTCACCAGAGAGGGCACTAAATCCCCCAAATTCAAAAACTTACAAACATCAGCCTCAACAAAAGCATATTAAATTATGAACAGAAGTTTTTGGATGCCTGTTCATTTATTAATTCTTCTAATATCGAGGCTTTTGTTGGAGTAACTGTCTCTGTACTGTCCAGGCAATAATTTATATTAGATATTGAAGCATTGCCATTCTCCAACTCATCCCAAAAATGTTGGATGAAGGACCATCAATCCAGAGAACACTATTCCACTGCTCCACAGCTCAATGCTCATACTAAGTTCATACTCTTATACCCTGACATGAGGTTATGGGATAGCAGTATGTAAATTCATCACCTCAGAGGTGGCTTGAATAAGCTGTCTTAAGTTGTGAGGGGTTTTCTTGTGAGTGGCCAGCAATGGGAATGTGAATTATACACCATAGAAGAAATAATGATGGTGACTGATAGCCTCTGGCTAGAACTGTGTATGTGAACAGACAGAAATTACATCCACATTCAATGCAGGAGACACCGCCCACATATCCCACAGGTCAGTGCAGCGTTCTTTCTTTAGCTAACATGCGACATTGCTATGGGAGTTATGGGACACCATACTAGTTCCTGTTCCATTACTTTTACATGCAAATCCTATAAAAGTAGAAACTTTTGTCAGTGTGTCCTTTTTATGTTAGCTACAGATTTATACACATTTATGCAAGAATTGGACTTACAGTACCAGTTCAAAGTTAGTACACATCTTCCCATTTAATTTTTTGTTTGTTTTGCCTTTTTATTTCTGCGTTGTAAATGAACACTGCAATCATCCAGACTGTGAAGAAATCATAAGGAATCATGTAGTAACTTCAAAGTGTTAAATATAGACTGTGTATAGCTGGACAGAGCATCATCTCTCAAAAGTGAAGCCACCACAGGTCGGGCGCCCCCTGCTGTTCGGTTGCAGAAAGCTGTGTAACCCCACCCATCCCCATAGGTTTCAATGGCAAAACAAACAACATTCAATCACATTTTTTTCTAATATATTGTAATTCTACCTTCTTTATTTAAATGCAACAGCTAGTGTAACCTCTGCTTATATTGTCAAATTTTTATATCCCCACAGAATTCATTTTTTAAAACAATATTCAGTTCTATTAAAAAAGGTGTGGTTATTGTTAAAGGGCTGGTTATGGGCGGGACCAATAACAGACAGTCAGCTCTGCTCTGCTCTGCAGTCTGTGACCTCGAGGCAGCCCTCAGGGGCGGGGTTATTTAAATGAGTAGGCGGTCTCTCCACAGTCTTTCTCCCTCCTCTGGTGTCTACTGCGCAGACTCGGGTATCAGGATCGCCAACATGGAGAAATTCATTTTCATTGAATGAATGGGAACGGCGACACGGCGTCCATCTTTTTTACAGTCTCTGGTGTTAAACAAACCAAAAATCTTATCAAGGAGCTGTTAACTTTCTGAGGCAGGTAACTTCAATGAACTTATCCTGTGCAACAGAGCAAGTCTAGCTCTACCTTTATTGGAGCGGTGATGAGGGCCAGTTTCATCACAACGTTTTTGATGGTCTTTTGCAAGTTCTTAAAATGTTTCAGATTGACTGACCTTCATTTCTTAAAGTATTATTTTTTTTTATTTAAGAAAGTGCCAAGAAATACAAAGCTGTAATCTAAGACAGAGGTACTATTTTGAAGAATCTAAATATATATAAAACATATTCTGTTTTTGTTCATTATTTTGATGACTTTAGTAGTAATCTACAGTGTGAAACTTTTTTTTTTTAAATGATGGAAAACCACTGATTTTAAGATGTGTCCAAACTGTTGACTGGTACTGTTCTTTCTAAAAAGAGCTGGGAAATATGACAAAATCTTATTGTACCATGATCAATTTCTAATTTTGATTTTAAATTGATATTTGCATTGTAGTGTACTGTCTGACATTTTGACCAATTTTATGGTACTTTGCAATCACAGATCTTTATAAAATATTATAGTACTTTTTGTAAGCAGAGTTGAATCTTCCATGGCATCCCTCGCAAAACCTTTTTGTAGCACTTTTTTTTATTATTATTATTATTTTTAACAATAAGTGATGTTCTGGCTAAGATTCCAGGCTCTTTGTAATGAGGTTTTACCAGACGGTTTATGTAAGCAGTTAATCCAAGATTTTGCAATGAAGAGTGACACCTAACCCAGATTAAGCAGAAGTGCCGTGAGGACTGCGCCTTTCTCTCCTGAACGCCGTTCCTAATCCCGGCTAATTCCTAATCCACTCTCTCCTGTGTGAGATTAGTGGGTCGGATTAATTCAGTTAATCACTTTCTCTCTACTCCCATCTGAAGTATGTTGTAATTAAAGAATCCAGACTGGCCTGAGCCAAGTCTACACTTCTTTACTACATATGTGTGTGTGTGTCTCTTTCTGTGTGTGTGTGTGTGTGTGTGTGTGCACGCCTGGCCAATGAAATGCTATTCCTAGCCGAGCCATTTGCACTTCCTCGGTCAGAGGTGATGCCTGGCTGAATTAGCTGTTCTATTTGGAGGCTGTTAATCGGAACCGTTGTTCGCCAAGAGGGTTCTCCGGTTCTCTTTCTTCTTTCTCACTGTCCTCTGATCACGCCTCGGCCTCTGGAGGCCTCATCAGGTAAAATTAGACCCCATTCATCCGCACAGGATGAAGGGCACTTCTCCCGCCCTATTTTTCTGCCTTTTTTTTTTTTTTTTTTTCTTTTTCCTTTCAACCTGCTTTCTAGACTATTCCGGCAGTTTGGCCCGGAACCGCTTTAAACCCTTAAATCCAGTCCAGTGTTATTGTTCCAGATCCCGTCTCCTGATAAGCAGTGTTGTTTTCACGCTGGCTCCCGTTTTTAATGTCATTCACCGAGAGAGCGAACGCTCAGGTGTGAAAATCCCGTCTCTGGAACGCTCCCCCGCCCTCCGCCGTTCCCAGCCCCGGCGTTCCGGGCCAAATTCCAGCACCTCTCAGAAGCCACCACAACAATAGGCTTCCCTCTGGCTGCCAAGCAGAGTGGGAGCCGCCAGCGCTCTGCGAGAGGAAGGGAAAAGTGGAGCAGGCAGGAGTAGCCCTGTGAAAGGCTGAGTAATGACTCTCTGCTTTATGAGATTATACTCACTGTAATTTGTCAGATTCTGCATTCGCCTGGGAGGAATACACATTTACTGCACGGCTGGAGTGTGTGCTGGGGGACTTTCGGACCTTAACTTGGGTATATTTTTAAAGTGTTTAAAGGTCTCATTCCATCGTTTTTTTTATTCATTTTAAAATGATCTAGTTGTGGTCTCTAGTGTAAATGAATAAAATCCATGTGAGCCATTTTTTTGTGAGAAAAAAAAAAAAAAGTGCTCAGGTGTTTCTATTTAGCCCTGCTTTAGATCACTGGATTAGTGGTCTCTGAAGAAAGACAGGTTTTGGCTCTTGCTCATGAATATTCATACAAGCAAACATATCACCTCTGATTGGCTAACAGCACTGCAGCAGAAACGTCTACAGTCTTTCCCTACAGTCAGTTTTACAGCTCTAATACGAAAAGGAAAAAAAAAATGTTTTTAGAGATACAGCCTTAGTTTTAAAGATAAAGCACTAAGTGCTAGGTAAAGTTAACCCCTTAAACTTCGCTTAACGCTGAAGCGTTATAAATGTTTTGAGCCGAGTGTAGGCTGCCCGCCCCAGTGGCGCTCTCCCCGCAATCCAGAAAAAATGTGTCAACTGGTATTTAAAGTAACAGCTTAACACAGTATATAAATTCAACTTCCACATTCAGTGCTGCTTAGGCTGCTTAGACTTTTAAAGATACTTAGATACGTAGAATTCTCTGAATCTCTTTGGAGCAGGTAAATAAAAATGAGCTGTGGAGCTTTTTATGTTGATGTTTTATGTTTATTCTAAGATGTAAATCCTGCATTATTCTTTATCACCATCAAATATTTGAAAAATAGAAATTTTACAATAATTTCTCTCTGTTTCTCCATCTTTCTTCCCTTCTTGTCTCTCCTCTTCTATTGTAGGTGTTCTCAAAGACTATCTGAGAGAGCTGCCGTTTCCTCTTATCTCCAAGCCTCTGTATGAAGCAGTGATTGACTCCATGGCCAAGCGGCCGCTGCTTATCGGATCCGGCGGCTGCGAGAACGATCCGGCCGAATCGGAACACACAGTCAGTCTGCTGGAAACCCTGCCTGAGGTTGAGAAGGTATAAAACAGTGTTTCATATTCATATACTACATTCTAAACCTTTGAAACATGATGGTCACTTTGTGTTCTCTGAATATTTTAAATGTTTCTGGAGACATTTACAAATAATGTAGCATGCAGTAAATAATGTGAAGAAATGATAGGAAAGTTTAACCAGGAGACTTCTTGCTCTCAGCCAATCACCAGCTTCCACCTGCTTTTAAAAGATGCGCACTGGATTATAAGGCCCACTTTTGATTTTTGGAAAAATTAAACGAATTTAAGTGCGCTTCATGGTGAGAAAAATACAGTAGCAATGAAATTTGAATTCTTAAGAATATTAGGACATTGCATTTAGAATATTTAAATAAAACCCTCTTTGTTTGTGGTGACAGGCCTAGCTTTACCTGATTGTGGTTTAGACATGCATTATGTCATTAGCCCAGTAGCATTGGAGAGGTTTAATGTTGCACAGTTTGTATCAGCAAAACCTTTAAACAGCCATTTCACCCTCGCTCTGTCTCCTTTCAGATGACTCTGCGGAAGCTCCTAGACCACCTGAAGCGCGTGGCTTCTCATCACGAGGTGAACAAGATGACGTGCCAGAACCTGGCGGTGTGTTTCGGGCCGGTCCTGCTCAGCCAGAGACAGGACGCCTCGTGCCACAGTAACCGAGTGTTTGTGGACTCTGAGGAGCTGGCCAGCGCCCTGCACTTCAAGAAGCACATCGAGGTCCTGCACTATCTGCTGCAGCTCTGGCCAGGTAAGAGAATACTGCATAAGTACACAGTCATACTAAAAACTGAACCCACCTGCAGCCAATTCACCAGAACATGTGAATCAGCTCAGCTGTGCTTCCTGAGTTTACAGGAAGAGATGAGACTAAGGTTTCTAGCAGATACTGGACTGTTAAAGGCTTTATTTAAACATTTTATCATTTGTAGGTTAAATATTGCATAATTTTTGCACTACAAGATGCACCCAAAAACCCTTAATGTATAATACGATGCACCTTATGTATGAATTTTACCAGTCAGGTATTAATGTGCATGTAATGTAAAGCCCCTTCGCTGAAGTACAGTGTTGTACAGGAGTTCCAGTAAAGTTTCTCCAGCACAGAGGCTGGAGCAATTTTAGCATTAGCCGCTAATCGCGGCTAGCACTGCTGCTAACCGTGCTGTTAAAAATATTGGAAAAATCTATGCTTACTGTTAAAAAAACAGAAGCACTTTACTCATCCAAATAAATAGATTTTAGAAGAGAAATCTGTGTAGATTAACATCCAGAGCTTGTTTGACTTGGAAAGAAAATGTTCCTTTAGGAATTACAGTTTTGTCAGCTTCCCCATTAGAAAGGGAAACATGGCGACACCCTTGTTCCTTACTACTGTCACTTAAAAAATGCGCCTTATGTATAAAAATACACCAGATGCACCTTACAGTCTGTAAAAAAAAAATGTAAAAAAAGATTAGTGACAGTCTTGTGTTTGTTAGCAACTATATCCTAGTATCTCCTGATCTAAATGTCAGAAACACACTATTATGTGTAATGTAGTTAAGGCTGAACAGGTAGTCTTGACTTTTTTTACACATTTTCACTGTTACACAAGAACCTTTTTGTCTCCAGAATGGCAACTTTACAAGAGAAGACAAACCAAGTAATTCTGAAAAAATTCTATTGGTTAATTCATCAAGAAATTCCCATTTAAATGATAAATGAAACAGTTTTACGCTGAAATAATGGAGGTACATGCTTTTTCATAAGGAGATGATTTGTAACTCAAAACTAGTGAAGCAGAACGGAACAGAGTAGCCTATAAACAGGAGCTGAAGGTCTTTTCTGTGGTTTGTGTCACTGCAGGCTGAAGCCACTCCAAGCTACTCTTTGATATGCCTGTGGTTCCTAAATATAGTCCATGGGTCCCTCAGATCACACAGCTATTCCAACCTTCTCCAGCATGAGAGAGAGAGAGAGAGAGAGAGAGAAACAGAATGAGAGAAAGAGAGAGGGGTGTGTCGTGGTGGGGAGGAGTTATTGTAATGCAAACCAAAGGCCTGGAGGTGTGAGGCCATGAGAGAAATCCCCACGCCCGAGGGGAGCATTCCACACGCGGCCCAAATAACCCTGTAGAGTTATCACTCACCCAATCTGACCAACCACACGCATTCACGTGCACACACACACACACACTTTGTCTGGAACATCATTCACAATTTACCAGTGATCTCAGAGGCATGCAGCCGTGTGTGTGTGTGTGTGTGTGTGTGTGTGTGTGAGAGGTCTTGGGTTGTCTGATGTCATTGTTGAAGAATTCTGCAGGACAGCAGTGCAGTCAGGGACATGTTGGGAGCTCTTGAAAAGCTTTAATATCCTGTTAAATATCAATATTAAATGACAGTTCCATAAATACTTAAGTATTTATTAAATTACAGTTAAACAGTTACTCCTGCCAATGATCATATTATCAATATATCGTACAACAAATATATGGGCATGATCATATTTGCTGACCTTAGTATAATTCATTAGTGAAGAGGGTCTGTTAACATGAATGATCTTTGACTTTAACAACAGGGTTTTATTTGTCTTTTATTTATTTACAATATTTATACAGCTTTAGGTAACACTTTTACAGTAAGGGCCACAATTAACAATACCTACACCAGTAATAAATGTTAAATGGCTAAGTATGTCTTAACTAATTGTTAACCACTAGACATTATTATCATTATATTAGTGGAATAAAATAGTCTTTAAAATGACAGGTGAATTATAGGAATTGTATTGAGTCTGTAAATGGGTTTCTATAGGACATAAAAATGTAATGAGACTATTTGATTTGTTTCTATTTGATTTATATAGCACTTTTGTTAGCACTGATGTTGACAGAAATGTGATCGCAGGACAGACAATCAGACAGCATTAAAATATAAACACAGAACCCCCATTGAGCAACGGAGGCAAGGAAAAACTCCCTCAGAGATGGAGGAGGAAGAAACCTATGGAAGATCCAGAGCTCACATATGGCTTTTACTATTACATATATTTATCACATGTACTATTAAGACTAATAGGTAAAAGGGGGACCCATCCTCCTCTGGTCACACAACTTATAAAGGAATGTTAAGATGTCATTATACATCCACATAGGTCTGATATGCTCAGGTGAGGAGTGGAGAGTGAGCAGCTAGTCTGATGCAGGTGACCTAAACTGGGTGGTGAGCAGCTAATCTGTGGTAGATGTGGTGGATGATGGGGAAGCCTGACTTCCAGAAACTTTCATCATTCTGGCCGGACAGGAGGCAGGAGAACCTGAGAGTAGAACATCCATCAGTAACAGGCTGGACAGGTGGGCAGTCAGTAACTTTGAGGAAGGCAGAGAGATAGAGATGGCTATATTTTGCAAATACTCAGAAGCGAGCCCGTGTAGGACTTTATATGTTAGCTGGAGAATTTTATAGTCTATGCAGAATTTCACTGGAAGTAAGTGCAGTTCTAATAGGGCTGGACTAATATGGTAAAATGTTCTAGGACCCTGGCTGCAGCATTTTGAACTGAAGCTGCTGAAGTTTATTTAAGTTACTGCAGGAACATCCTGACAGTAGTGCATTACAATAATCTAGCCTTGAGGTAATGAAGGCATGTACCAATTTTTCTCCGTCTACTAGTTCCTGTCCCATGATATGCGGCATGTCAGTATGTAATATATTTTATGTCATGTTATTGTAAGCTTCTTTACCATTTTAAAGGATTAGTGTTCTGTTTAAAACAAGCTTTTTAATAATGGATCCAATAATGGGTTTTTTTCTTTCTTTTTTTTATGGCATTAATCAACCTGTATACAGAAAACAGTCTTTTTAGTGGTGGGCGATATGGCCCTAAAATAGTATCATGATATTTCTTGGTATATTTGTGATAACGATATTCTTGATGAAATGACAACAGTATTATTTTTTTAAGTAATTTCAAGAATATACTACTGCAACAAAATTTATATTAAAGATTTATGGTACCACTTTAAAATATGACCACCTTTATAAAGGGTTTATAAATAGTTTACAACTAGTTTATTAATGGTTACTAATTAGGTTGTAAATGCCTTAAAAATAATTAATAATCGGTTATAACACATACGTAGAGAGGCCAACAATGACCTGTTGTTTCCCAAATAGTGAACCCACAGCCATCTATATTGTTGCCCTTTCTAATTATGTGTTATGACTGATTATTAATAATTTTTAAGGCATTTACAACCTAATTAGTAACCATTAATAAACTAATTGTAAACCATTTATAAACCCTTAATAAAGGTAGTCTTATTTTAAAGTGGTACCAGATTTATTAATGTAACAGCACATTTGGTGCCGCGAATAAAATAGGGGTGTGAAATAATATCGTAATATCGTACGCAATAATATCGCCAACATTTTTTAATATTGTGAATGATATTATACCCTGAAATATGGTGCCATACCACCTACCCCTAATTATCACATCAGGGTTCTACGTTTTTGCTGTTTTTAGCAAAAGAAAACGTCACACTGTTCTCATTTCCCATTATATATCTACTAGAGACAGATTATATATGTCCAGTGCCATTTATTTGACTTTAATCCTGGATATATGAAGATATATGGAGTGCGATATTATTAGTATCATGATATTCTGAATCATTGACTTCTGTTACAAATCTGATAAATATTCATACAATTATTTATGAATATAAATATTCATTAAATATTCATTTTGTTGCAGTAGTGTATTCTTAAAAAAATTCAAAATTCAATTTTGTAATTTTGCCAAGAGTATCGTTATCACAAAAATACTGTGAAATATCATGATATTATTTTAGGGCCATATCGCTAATATAAACCCCACCACCCCTAATATAAACTGCAAACAAACTATTAACTGTAAATAGAAAAACAAATACATAATAGACTGTATAAAAAGACTATATAAAAATATCCCCTCTAATTCAGGTCTGAAAAAAGTTACCTTGCTTTAACTCCTCCCCTTCCCCAACACACACACACACACACACACACACATTCTTATTGCATGTCCACTTCCAGCAGGGAAGAATGCAATAAGCTCAGCCTATAATTACACACATTCCTGACCTAACCTTTAGCCCAGCGCTTCACCCCGAACACTTAGAGCAGCTGAGCTGTACTTAAAGCCTCCTCCCAGAACACCACCCTCCAGCCTACACTGAGACCCAGACTGAGACTGAGACCGGGGCTGTGGATGTGAAGCTGGGTGCCCTGGTGCTCTGGTGTGTGTTCGCGTTAGTCAGAAAGTAGAGGTATAATTTAGTGTGCTGGAGGAAGTGGACAGTCGGGGATCGCCCAGCGGTGGATGGATGGAATGAAGGACAGAAAATAGAGGAATCGGGGGAGGGAGGAGTCGAGGCTAGAGGGTATTTTTGTACCGTCAGGGCCGTGGTGGTGAGAAGAGCTCCAGAAAGAAAAAGGGTCACTCCTTTCCTCACCCCCAGCGAAGCCACATCATAGAAAAAACACTTTTAGGTCCATAAAGAAATATACAATACCAGTCAAAAGTCTGGACACACCTTAAATTTAGAGGTTGTATATTAAACTCATGCTTATTATAAAGAAAAACATAAGGAATCGTTTACTACTTGGTTCCTTATGTGTTCTTTCATAGTATGGATAAATTCAGTATTGAGTTACACAGGGTTTGTAAGGTCATGGAAAACCTGGAAAAATCATGTAATTTTAAAATTGCAATTTCCTGGCTTGCTTAAATTTTGGAAAAATAAAAATACCCAGAAAGTTTTGAAAAAGTCATGGAAAATTGCTCTACTCATTTTTAATTTTTTAATTTATCGACAGAGAAAAGCTATTTTGAGGTAACAAATACATCAGCTCTGAGTTTCAGTTTCAGTAATTTAGCCCTAAACAATGGAGCTTTCAAGATTGACACACAATTTATTTTTAAACATTATGTCAACATTGCTTAAATAAATGTTTTATTTATCAAATTAATTATAAGTCCACCTATAATTTTAGCTGATTTTTTTGTTTTATTGTCCATGACTGCCCTGATGTGTTAACAGTCGTATGATCATGAAAATTTGTCTTGAAGGCATGGATAAGTCGTGGATTAATGTCGTGGAAATTTCTTGGTTAAAAACTGTATGAACCCTGTTTTAATTTTTCCCTGTATGAATGAATTAAAACATGGAATAAGAAAATGTGTCCAAACTTTTGACTGGTGCTGGTATCAGTCCTTTTACAAGTTCTTCACACTTATTTCTATTACATACATGCTTTAGGCATACCTCTAAGGCAGCTGCACTACAAAAAGCATGTTCAGTGTGACAATACCTTAGCAGCAGCAGAGATGCATTAGTAATAATCAGGTTAAACTGCACCTGAACAGCTGTTTAGGTTAAACATGAGGAATATTTTGATAGTTTTGATAGTTTTACCACAAACAGAACCGTTCCAGATTTGTTTTGACTAGACCAAAACTACCTGATCTCGCAGGTTCAGTGTAGCAATTAGCATTTAGTTGCATTAATGTAATTTGATTTGCCTTTCATTTATTGACAAAGAACCAGGCCAGGCCATATGTTATACAGGATTTTAAATTCAATCATAATACATTAGATTTATAATATATAATGTTAATACATTGTCTAGACCTTAGATTGAAGAAGTTTCCTCTAACTGAACCTTACTGAATTCTAATTAAATACTCCAGCCCTATGGCATCACTTAAGGAATAATCTGAAGCAGCTTTATTCTTAAGAGTGTACAGTAGAAATAGCACACGTCCTTAAAGAAGCAGTCAGCCAGAGAAAGCGAATGTGGCCAGCAGTGACCAAAAGCCTCCTTTCAGGGGGGGGTGGTGATGTAATGATTATGTCACAACCTGTATTAACCTTTAAACCTTAATAATCCTTTTTACTGATTGTGCAAAGTTATTTTTATCACTTTCTTCATTCACAGAGATTCTGGGACACACACGCTCAGGAGTTCTGAGTTCTGTTTGTTTACAGTTGTTAAACATTACCTCTTATAATCATGCTGTGTTGCAGCAGCCACCATCTTCAGAGGTCAGTCTGTCATTTAGTTGAAGGACAAAAATAGAACACACTATTGTGGCAGAGCGTGCATGGTCAGGTCTTGTGTTCTTTGCGGTATTTCTGTTGTTTTAGTAACCATCACAACATACATTTTACCCAAACATGACCCAGCTTCACATCCACAGCCCCACTTTTTTAAGAAATGCAATTTAACATTAAATAAATGTCTTATTTAAGGAATTATGTTTAGTGGCAGTCTCTGTCAATGTCAAAACAAAGCATCAGGAACAGTCTACAGTATGTGACCTTCTGCAAGAGTCCTTTGCAAGAGACCTCACTACAACTCCCATAATTCACCTGCATCCACTATCAGACCTCACTACAACTCCCATAATTCACCTGCACCCAATATCATCCCTTACTACAACTCCCATAATTCACCTGCACCCAATATCATCCCTTACTACAACTCCCATAATTCACCTGCACCCACTATCAGACCTCACTACAACTCCCATAATTCACCTGCACCCACTATCAGACCTCACTACAACTCCGATAATTCACCTGCACCCACTATCAGACCTCACTACAATTCCCATAATTCACCTGCACCCACTATCAGACCTCACTACAACTCCCATAATTCATCTGCACCCACTATCAGCCCTCACTCCAACTCCCATAATTCACCTGCACCCACTATCAGACCTCACTACAACTCCCATAATTCACCTGCACCCACTATCAGCCATCACTTCAACTCCCATAATTCACCTGCACCCAATATCATCCCTTACTACAACTCCCATAATTCACCTGCACCCACTATCATCCCTTACTACAACTCCCATAATTCACCTGCACCCACTATCAGACCTCACTACAACTCCCATAATTCACCTGCACCCACTATCAGACCTCACTACAACTCCCATAATTCACCTGCACCCACTATCAGACCTCACTACAACTCCCATAATTCACCTGCACCCACTATCAGACCTCACTACAACTCCCATAATTCACCTGCACCCACTATCAGACCTCACTACAATTCCCATAATTCACCTGCACCCACTATCAGACCTCACTACAACTCCCATAATTCATCTGCACCCACTATCAGCCCTCACTCCAACTCCCATAATTCACCTGCACCCACTATCAGACCTCACTACAACTCCCATAATTCACCTGCATCCACTCAGACCTCACTCCAACTCCTATAATTCACCTGCACCCACTATCAGACCTCACTACAACTCCCATAATTCACCTGCACCCACTATCAGACCTCACTACAACTCCCATAATTCACCTGCACCCACTATCAGACCTCACTACAACTCCCATAATTCACCTGCACCCACTATCAGCCCTCACTCCAACTCCCATAATTCACCTGCACCCACTATCAGACCTCACTACAACTCCCATAATTCACCTGCACCCACTATCAGCCCTCACTCCAACTCCCATAATTCACCTGCACCCACTATCAGACCTCACTACAATTCCCATAATTTACCTGGCCTTGTCATGAGCACCTTGACCAGTGTTCAGTCAACTTTACAAGATAACATCTCTCAACTTATACAGATGTCTGTGTTCCCAAGCCATTCTTAGAGGAAGCACTTAATGATCAGTTTGCAAAAATACGCTATGACAACAGTGTTTACTCTTCCTTATGCTTTATTTTATTTAATTTTTTTTATATCCCATTTTTCTCACCTAATTAGTTATACCGATTATCCCACACACTCATTACAAAACCCCCTTTCACTAGTAATGCTCCAACACCAGGAGGGTGAAGACTAGCGCTTGTATTTTATTTAGAAAACGTTTAAAAATCCATTTCAAATTCGCCTTAAACTGAACCAGATACCACCTTAACCAGCTTCAATTGGCAGCTTTTGCATATTTATGCTATTTGAAATTTGTTCTTGTTTGTGTGTTTGTTTGTCCCGCTGACGCCCCCCGTAGGCAGCAGCTAAACTCAGCGGAGAGCTTAACTTGGCCATGTGAGCTGAGCAAAGCAGGTAAACTGGAAGGAAATGGTTTGAACTGGTGTGGTTTGAACTTTGTCCAGCTTTCTGGCGTAGGGCCAGTGGTGTAATGCAGCTTGCTTTACTCATCTACAGTGAATTCTTGAAAATCTTATGCATTGTAAGTGTTTAAATGTAGAAAAGAGAAGAAGTCGTCTTTCTGAACTTTTTTCTTATTTTAATATAGAAGATGTTCACTCAGTAATTCTGGCTTCTGTAAACAGGATACATGAAGACTTCTTACTTGGACATACTTGATCTTGAATTATGTATTTTAGTAGTTGCGTACACACAAACACACCAGCACCCATCAGATCAGGCGATACACAGACGTCAGTAACTTATCAAAAATGTTTGTAAAGGGGGTTCCATGCGACTCTGAAACAATGGCCTTATTAGTTGAATCGGGTGTATTAAAAGCAGGGAAAGCACTAAAATGTGAAAGATAGGGTTGAGAGTTGAACACCGGGTTAAGTAGCGAGATGATCATGTTTTTTTTGTGTCCTGTCATTTGTGTGTTGTGTGGTTTTAAATGAAGAGCAAGATCTAAGAGAGTATTGGTTTGTGTTTGCATTTCCTGTGCATGAATTTAAGTCTTTAAATGTTTTTTCCATGCACATTGTGATCTTTTATATTAAATCTCTGCCTCTCTCTCATGTTTTTTTTTCCAGTTGTGGATGCAGAAGGTAAACCCTCGTCTCCTGCCCTGGACTCCCCTCCTTCAGCAGTGACGACGGCGGCGGCTCCGGTAAGGAGGAGAAAGGAACGTCCTCAGGTGCTGAATCTGGCTGAAAGCGACCTGGCGGGCGTCCTGCGACCTCGACCCGGACGACTGGACAGTCCGAGCAACCGCTACGCCGGTGACTGGAGTGACTGCAGAGAGACGTACCTCCAGCAGTCCTGCTCGGATGAGGCCGACTACGCCGACGTTCCCGGGGATGAACTTGAGGAAAGAGTGATGGAGGCTGAGGAAAAAGCCTTAGAACAGGATGACGGAGAGTTGGAAGAAGCACTGGAGAGTGTGGAGGACACTCAGGCGGCCTTTGAGGAGGAGCGAGAGAGCGATGAAGAGCAGAGTGAGGAAACCGTTAGCATTAGCGCTCCTCAACAGCAGCAGCAGCAGGAGGATTTGGAAGAGCCGCTGTTGAAGCCCTGGGGCGAGCAGATCCTTTTGGAGAGAGACGAGCACAGACCCAAAGAGCACACCTACCAGGCCTACATGAAGATCCAGGAGATCAGCCCTGTGCTCAGTAACCGGGTGAACCTGCGCGACCTGCAGGAGAGCATCGACACGCTGATCGGGAACCTGGAGCGGGAGCTAAACAAAAACAAGATTAGCGTGGGCTACTGAGTCTGAACGCACTCTACGCTCTGGAGTACATAAACTGCAGTTTTCAAGCACAGTCCTGAAGACCTCACGCCCGGCACAGTCGCAGATATTCCCTGCCCCTGACCTGACCGTGATCTGACCATGATCTGACCATAACCTGACCGAAACCTGACCAGGACCTGTCAACTTTAGTTAAATACGATTTTTTCAAATCTTGAAGAAATTTGCTTTCAAAATAGCTTAAGAAAAAAAAAATCTTAAACAGATACATCAATTCAAATCTATCTACTGTAAATTTTGTATATGAGTTTTGAATGTCAAATTTGAATTTTAATGTATTGATCAGTTTTTTTAAAACTAAAAATGTATGGATCTGAATTATTTTTAACAGCAATTTTCACCACCTTCAAGTTAGTTACCTTCAAAAATCAGGTCAATTTCATTTCAAGTCAGATTTTAAACTCCACACTTCTCCAACCATACTGACAGAAGAAGTGTAATATGTAAGTAATGGAGTTGTGTTAGGTGTGTTAGTGTTGGGGGCAGGGATTCAGCACTGGTCATGTGGTTAGGTCCAGCTCTGGATGAAGGCGTGAGGTCAGAGACCAGCGATTGCTATTGAAACTCATTGGAAATGCTACTGGAAATGTGTAAAATCGATGGTGGATTTGATTTTGTTCTATGGATACTGGAGAATCCCAGTGGTTACTTGTCGCTCCCACAGTGGGACTCGCTCACTGACATTCCTGATCGGACTTCTCTTTATCTTTGTGTTCGTCGTGTTCTGTTTTTGCCACGTGTTCGTTGTCTTTTCTTCTTATTAGAAGCAGCATTGAGCCCCGAGGGGTGAGCCAGGTGCCTTCATTGTGTAAAGGTGGTTCTTAAGGCAGTGGAGAGGATTTTTTTAATGATAATAATTTTAATGTGTGTTGTTTCTGTAGAGGTACGAAAATGTTGCTGAAATCTAAACCGATGCACTTACGAAGAGTGTCTCTTTTATAGAGGCGGGGCCAGGAGTTCAGGTACGCAATACAGGCATTGATTAAAGCCTGACAGTGGGAGAATAACACACAGACACAGACACACAGACAGACACACAGACAGAAATCAACCCCACAAAGAACCTTAAGCTACATACATCTTTAAAAAATTACTACATTTAAATAATATATTTATTTTGGAGGTTGGTGTGGCGCAGTACATAACACCAATACCTACCAGTGAGCTACCACCACTTATTGTGGGAGACTGTAGTTCAGTTCCCAGCCTGGGTGACTGAATGCTGTTCTACACCAATAAGGGGCAACCCTTGGGCAACACTACTCTTAACACTAGGGGTGGGCGATATGGCTCTAAAGTAATATCACGATATTTCATGGTATTGATTTAATTATCTCTGCAGATTTGCAATTGCTAAATTTGTATTGAATATTTAAAATGTTAAGTCTTATAACTGCAAACAAGTTAAAACGCTAAGTCCCCAAACTTTTGACAGGCAGTGTGCATCCAAAAACATCAGTCTAAAACATCAAAAGTTTTGAACATGCAAAAACCTTGTATCTCTATTGTTGTATTCATTCTTTAAATTGTGTCAATTTATATATATATATATATAAAAAAAAAGAAAATTAGAAATGAACTCTCTCTACATTGACTTCCATTGAGAGTTGTAAAGTTCCCTTTTAGAGACATTGAGGCCAGGTTTTTGCATGAAAAATAAATACAGACTCACTTTATCCTAAACTGTACACACTTTATCCTCTTGTTTATTTTATTGTTTAATCCTGAACGTAATTACGTATATTCTATACAATCTCCAACATCATTCAGCATACTTACATACATACATATTGTACACATGTATCCTTAGGCCTTCTAAGTATAGACTCTGCTTTAAAATACTAATATAATAATATAAGTGCTTTACTCCATTCAGAAATATACAGAATTCCAAGAATTAAAACGGCTAAATAGTAATTAGTGAAAAAAGATAAAAAATAAAAAATAATCTGGTAGAACTTTATAATAATAATAATATTTAATAGGAAGCTTCTGTAGTACCTGTTCCTGTCTCCTCCCACCTACACTAATCACACTGATTACACTAATTACAGAGTTTCAGTTGGGAAAGCACATGATCATGTGCACAGTCACAAAGGAACCTAAAAAGGAAAAAAAAGAATAAAAGAGAAGAAGAAGAAGAAAAAGAAGAAGCACAGCTGGTTCAGTGTTCAGTGAAGCTGTTTCTCGTGGAAAGATGAGATTTTATTTTTATTTTTGTTTTTTGAGGATGATTGTTGGTTTGTGAGATGCACACACCTGCGCTCTCTACCTGAAAGCGATACGTCATTTCTATTAGTCCAGGGATTCAAACTCGTCAGTATTTATCAGATACAAAAAAGTATGTGCAAATCCAGTCTGAGTATATTTTATTATTATTATTATGTTTTTTTTTTTTTTTTTTGAAAGCTTATGTTTCCATATATGTATATATTTAAGCGTTTCTCAGATACCTTGTAGTATTGGGCCTGTAGATCAGCATCAGATAAACACACATATTAATTAAGATGTTGGTTGCTTTTCCTGAGTTAGCAGGACACGTTCGGTGGGATGTGCAGGACTAATGGAACTACCGTACTTCAGCTGTTTAAGGTACGAATGACAGAGTTTATTAATTATGAGAAGCTGTGAGCGATTGCTTGTGTTTTTTTTTGTAAGCGTCCCTGTAGGCTAGTTTCTGGAGAGATCCGTGTTAATGGCTGGGTTGAGTCCAGAGCGTTGCATGGTCAAAAGCTTTACTGTCGGATATAAGTGTATCTAAAAATGTATCTCCTGCGGTCGTCTGTATTTATGCGTGTAAATAGAGAGTATTTTAATTATGGTCAAATCTTGATTGTGCTTCTGTTTGGCAGCTGCTCAAACATCTATCTGTAAATTAGTTGAAAGAAGCTGTTTTTTTTTTTTTTTGGTCTGTGAGAATATGAACCGGTTTCCAGCAGCCCAGTTAAACAGTGCAGAGTTCTGCTTAAAGCCTGTTCTTCACACCTGCCTTGATGAAATCTGGAGTTTGAATCTGAAAGTTTATTCTCTTAAATTCCTTCTGAACCTTTAGCTTAGCATAACTACCCATAGCTAACTACCCTTGTAAAAAAAAAAAGTTGTGTATTTAAATATAATAATAGTGTATTTAAACTACATGCACAATAATTGAAGTATACTTTTTCTACTTATACTTACTTACATTTTTTCCTACTTTTTTAAAAAAAAAGTAAACTTTATTTGGCCGTGCTGATTTTATACTGGTGATGTACTTAGTAAAAATATATGCTTAGGATTATTTTATGAAATGTGCTTTTTATGATAAAACTATACTTTTACTAAATGAGTCTAAAGGAGTCGATATTTCTGCAATAAAACTCTACTTAAGTCAAATTTGCTACAAAACAATAATTTTGTGTTGACAAATTAAAAGTGATAATGAACTTTTATGTGTTGTGTTAAATTTATACCTAAAAAGTTTACTTTAGTTACATTAGTGTCGGTAAAAGAACTTAACTTGTTTCCCCTAGTTATTATACACTCCTCAAAATGAATGTGATGTTAAATCTGTTTTAATCACATTTTTAATAGATTTTTAATATTCAGTCGGACAGCTCACACAATTATACTTAAACTATATTAAATAGATGCGATAATAACATACAACTAGTATACTCAATATGAAATACAAATACAAATTATTGGTTTCCAAAATAACATACAAAATAACTTAAGTATACTTCTTTTTCACAAGGGTAGCTAACAAATTAGTGCTAGTTTCACAAGTATAACATTTTAACAAGATTACAAATTATAATCCCATATTTCCTCCTCCCTCAGTTTCTGTGCTTTGTATTGTGTTGTGCTAAACCTGTTAAAACCCCCCCAGTGCTAAACACTGTAGCTAGCTCTGGCTAATAAATAGCCTTATGGTTAGCCATTTTAATAAACAGGAGATATGCTATATTTGTGAGTTCTCTGCTCTTGGAATATGTAGCTAATTTGTTAGCTGGGTAGCTAAGCTAATAAAATACCTATATAACAAGCAGTTTTCAAAAAAAGAGCTGATATACTATTTGTATATTGTAAGATATGCTATATTTGTATTTACTGGTGGAATGAGTGCTAATGTGTTAGCTAGGTAGCTAAGCTAAGCTAGGTAGTTTGAGTTTGTTTTGTGTTACCTTGTCAGTAAACTCAAACACTATTCTATGTACTATTACCATTTTGAGGTAGCTGTTTTTTCTTGCTAATTTGCTAGCCATGCTAATTTTAGCCATATTTCACCACTGACCACCAGAAAAAAATTAATACATTTCAGTCCCTTACAAAGTGGGCACAACAAAATCACATGATTCACTGCAAAAAACTAAATCTTAGCAAGTGACTTTTTCTAATTTTTTTTTCTTCTCTGATAAGACTTGTTGTCTTACTAAGCATTGTGTAAGTGTTAGATTATTTAGCTTATTTTAGGGATAATTAATAATACAATCTTAATCATTCTTACTTAGAATTTGTACCTTATTTTAAGTAATTTGAACTCAAACTATGTTAGACAGCACCATCAAGCAGCAATCAAGTTATTCTGATTCTTGTGTCCAAAAACAGTGACTTTGTTTTTGCTTGATTTAGGTGTTACTTCACTCATTTTGAGACTTTGCCATTGCTTTTTGGAAGAAATCTTATTAAGAAAATTTTGCTTAATTGTTTCTGCTTAATATACAAATATTTGTCTTAATTTGCATATAATGCAAATTAGGTCTAGTTTTGCCAATGGATTTTTAGCAGTGCTGAAAGCCTAGAATACTTCCCTTTTAAGGCAAAGTATTTAGAAACAGACAAAATTGTGTTAAACCAGATTCACAACGCAGAGTAGGGGTGGGCAATATGGCCCTAAAACAGGGGTCACCAACGTGGTGCCCGCGGGCACCAGGTAGCCCGCAAGGACCTTATGAGTAGCCCGCAGGCCTGGTCTAAAAATAGCATTTTTGTTGCTATTCTTTTTTTTTTAAATCACAGTTGCATTGGTGTAATTTTAGATTATATTAGATTAATATTAGCTTAGAGATAGCCTATAGTTTATATATTATTATACAATATAATGTAATATAATATGTAATATTGTCATTAATTATTAATAATAACATATAATTAAAGGTAAATTGAGAAAATTTGTAATTTCACGAGTGTGTATCAAACTGGTAGCCCTTCGCATTAATTGGTACCCAAGAAGTAGCTCTCAGGTTCAATAAGGTTGGTGACCCCTGCCCTAAAATAATATCACTATATTTAATGGTATTTTCGCGATAACGATACATACTCTTGGCGATATAAATTATTTTTTATTTTTTTTTAAGAATACCCTACTGCAACTAAATGAAAAATTTATTTTATTATTGCATGCAATTTATGTCACATCACTACCTGAGATATAAAAAAATACAAGAATTTGATCAGATTTGTAACAGAAGTCAATGATCCAGAATGTCATGATACTAATAATAATGCACTCCAAATATCTCCATATATCCAGAATTAAATTAAAATAAATTATACTAGACAGACATAATCTGTCTCTAGTAGATCTATAATGGGAAAACGGAAAAGTGTGAATTTTTCTTTTGTTAAAAATAGGGGTGGGTGATATTGCACTACATTTTTAGGGTATTATATCGTTCACGATATTCAAACATGTTGGCGATATTACAACATACGATACTACGAACGTACGAAAAATATCCAATTTGCTGTTGTTGATCTGCAGTCATTAAAAAAGAAAAATTTAGTGTTAAAAATGAGAATAGTTTAGGGGAAAGTGTTACGGTTGCCTGTGTTTCCTCAGGCTCCAGTAATACTCATTACTTACGCTGCTGTAGCCCTGAGTGTGTGAGGATCTGCAGGCTGCTTTATGTTACTGATACTCCAGTAGCGAGGGTCTGGATTGGTCAGGTGGGTGTGAAAGCAGGTTTACCTCTCGGGCTGCTGGTGAAACTAGTATTGTATTGGTGCTTAAAGTGTGCAGCGTCTCTTTACGCTCTGCTCTCGCGCAGACCTCTGGCCTCTGTTGTAGAGAGGCTGCAGTCAGGACTGATCTGGAGTCAGGGCTTGAGGCTCGCACACGCATGCAAAAGGTACTTAACGAAAATGTGAGCTGCTCCTTTAATGTCTAAAACATTCCCTATTTTTTTTCTCTATGTTTTCCTCTCTCTCCCTCACTCTATCATTTTTTTCTTTCATTTTTCATCTCTCTCTCTTTTGCTGTCTCTCTCTCTCTCTCTCAGACATGAGTTAAGTTCAGCTCTGTTATTGTGACATTGGACAGCAAAAAACCCTAATATGATGAAAATATAACTAAACCCGATACACTTTGTACTGATATATATTGAGAAATATATGTTCATATTAAAGTATATATTTCACTCGTGTCTGCTGACTGTCTTTCACTGCACCATATCATCTTACTCCAACAGGTCATTCCCAGGTTCTTATATGGGGGGAAAAGCTGCCAACAAAAAGTTACAAATTGGCAAACCAGCAATAAGAACTGAATAATTCTGTATTCAGTATGTATTGGTTAATATAGACTATGAACGATTCTGTATCATCTATGAATTACTCTTTTTTACTTTTTTTGGGGGCCTACTATGAATTATTCAGTATTTACTCTGAATTTCCAAAGAAGTGTTCATTGTCCACTATGAATTAATCTGTTTTGAATGAATATCTACTGTGAGTTTCTCAGTATTTGCTGAGTTATTAATTCTTCCACTATGAGTTATTCAATATCTACAGTTAATTTTACTCGTGTCTACTATGGATTATCTAGAATGCAGTATAAATTATTTAATATCTACTTTGAATTTCCCCATATCTGCTATGAGCTATCCATTAACCACTATAAAATATTCAGTATCTATCTACTATGAACTTCTCAGTACCTACCGGTACTTTGATTTATTTATTGTCCACTATGAACAATTTAGAATCTATTGTGAATGTCTCAGTATCTGCAATGAGTAATTCATTATCCACTATGAATTATTCAGTACCTACTATAAAGTATTCAGCACCCTGAATTTTTCAGTATATTCTGTACATTTCTCAGTATCTGATATGAGCTTTTTAATATCCAGTATGAGTTATTCAGTATCCACTATGAACTGTTCAGTATCTGCTATGGGTTATCCAGTATATGGTATGTATTATTCAGTATTTACTGTGAAATTATATATATTCAGTATCCTCTATGAATTATTCAGTATATTCTGTGAATTTCTCAGTATCTGATATGAATGATTCAGTATCCACTATGAACTGTTCAGTATCTGCTATGGGTTATTCATTATCCGGTATGTATTATTCAGTATTTACTGTAAAATTCTCAGTATCTCATATATTTAGTATTCTTTATGATTTTTTCAGTATATTCTGTAAATTTCTCAGTATCTGATATGAGCTTTTCAATATCCAGTATGAGTTATTCAGTATCCACTATGAACTGTTCAGTATCTGCTATGGGTTATCCAGTATATGTATTGTATGTATTAGTGTATGTATTATTCAGTATTTCCTATGAAATTCTCAGTAGCTCATATATTCAGTATACTCTATGAATTATTCAGTATATTCTGTGAATTTCTCAGTACCTGATATGATTTTTACAGTATCTGCAATGGGTTATTCATTATCCACTATGAATTATTCAGTGCCTACTATAAAGCATTCAGCACCCTTTATGAATTATTCAGTATATTCTGTAAATTTCTCAGTATCTGATATGAGCTTTTCAATATCCAGTATGAGTTATTCAGTATCCACTATGAACTGTTCAGTATCTGCTATGGGTTATTCAGTATCTGGTATGTATTATTCAGTATTTACTGTGAAATTCTCAGTATCTCATATATTTAGTATCCTCTATGAATTATTCAGTATATTCTTTGAATTTCTCAGTATCTGATATGAATTATTCAGTATTCACTATGAATTGTTCAGTATCTGGTATGTATTATTCAGTACTTACTGTGAAATTCTCAGTATCTCATATGAAGTATTAATACCCAGTATGAATTATGCAGTATATGTTACGAGTTATTCAGTATTGATTATGAACTGTTTAGTATCTACTGTGCATTTCACAGTAACTGCTAGGAATGATTTAGATTCTACAAAATGTTCAGTGTTTTACTACAAATTGGTCAGTATCCTGTGTGAATTGTTTAGAATGTACTTGGAATAATTAACTTTTTATGATTTGTTCAGTATCCGCTTTCAGTCTACTAGGAATCATTTCATTTCTATAAATTATTTAGCATATAAAAAACGTTATTAATCAGTGTTTGTTAGACAGTTGTTAAGATCAGATCACACACTCTCTGAGAGAGTTTAAGGGGTTAAGGGTGTAAGAGGTTGTTTGGAAGCTTGTAGTTTGGAATCCCCCTCAGTGTAAAGATCAGGGGTTTAGGGCATTCCCCGCTCAGCAGCTCTCACTTATCTACTGGCTGCACTGCTGTACCGTCTGTATAAAACCTGGTGGACACCTGTTATATCTGGCTCTGACCCAGACACATCAGCCCACTCGCCTCCCTTCCGTCCCACACTGCACTTTTGATGTGGAGTTGGTGGCTGACTGCCTGAAAGAGAACTTGATTAGAGGGAAACGTGGAAAGACGATCGTTTTCCACATTCATCATATTTCCTCTTTGCTTTAGGGCCAAACTTTTCCTAACTGTAGAAGACAGACGGTAATGTCCTTTCCGTTTACAGCCTGCTGATAACACCCTGGAGCAGCTACAAAGAGAAGCGTAAACAAGCTGTTAGAACAGAGCTATTTGTATGAAGGTCAATGAAAACTTCTGTGACAGTGTTCTGGGGTAATTTTCTCTTTTATGGGGGTCCTCTGTCATTTTTTTCCTGTCCAGAACGACCATGTGCATGTTTTTGTCAGACGACCTCTAAGAAAATTACAGGCTGAATTATCTACTGTTTTTCGCTAAACTCTGTGGTCCTCTGGTAATTTTAGTCCCGTCCAGACGCACATCTCCTCGAATTTCATCACCTCGCGTTTAAAAAAATAGCTATTTCTCCACTGCAACACACTGTATGTGCACTTTGGGTGTGCGTTTCCACGGAGATCCACGTAAAAAAACACAACAGCGAGTGGAAATGGAGGAGCTACTGAACATGATGTCTCGGGACGGAGAAAGCCTTAGAAAACTCACTGGTACTCCTGTTTTTCAATTGCAATCCGGATGCAGGAGTTTTTTTTACTTGAGTAAAAGTGCACTGCAAAAAATCCACTGGCAAATATATGTATATTAAGCAAAAATATCTGCCAATGGGGTAAGCAAAATTTTCTTAGTAAGATTTCTTACAAAAAGCAATTGCAAAGTCTCAAAATGAGTGAAGTAACACCTAAATCAAGCAAAAAAGTCACTGTTTTTGGACACAAGAATTTATTTTGAGTTCAAATTACTTAAAATAAGATACAAATTCTAAGTAAGAATGATTAAGATAATTATCCCTAAAATAAGCAAATGTCTAACACTTACACAATGCTTAGTAAGACAAGAAGTCTTATCAGAGAAGAAAATTAGAATAATTGCCTTAAATTTAGAAAATTTCACTTGCTAAGATTTATTTTTTTGCAGTGTGTGAATTTTTTTTTGATTATTGTATTAATGTACAGTGTGGAGAAAATGCTCTAAAAATAAAATGTCAGAATAAACAGCAGGATAACATTATAAACTGTTCATATGACATCAGCCCATCATTTACACCTATAACAGCTTCAACTCTTCTGAAAAGACATTTCACGAGGTTTAGGAGTGTGTTTATGGACCGTGCTTTGTGCACTGGTTTGCAGTCATGTTGACTCAACCATTGGTCCATTGCATTTGGGTGATGTGAAGCTTGGTTGGAGCCGCTCGGTCATGTAAACCCATTCCATGAAGCTCTCTACACTCTTCCTACTGTTCTTGAGCTAATCTGAAGCCACGAGTTGCTGTAGATCTAAGTCTCTTCCACTGTGTTATAATATCACTGACAGTTGACTGTGGAATATTAAGTATTATACCACAGTTAGTTCCGACCCTGCAGTGAGATTGGCTGAAAGGTGTTTTATGAGTGACATTATCAGCCGGTAATGCACTGTAACCGAAGCTCTCGATGTATTACTCCGCCACATACAGGTAACTTAGCAATGATGCAGCGCTTACAAACCAAACAGAGCAGCAATGGAACTATTTTAACTGGCGGAGTGTTTTTAACCAGTGTTTTTTAGATGTTTTCTTATCCTCTTTAACTCAAAATCTTTCAATAAACAGTGATAGTGGAACAGTAATATAATCGCAATAATAAACTCGAGGTTCATGCTATAACATGTAATATTGCCAATATTTGCTTAAATGAAGAAATTTCACGACTGGACTAGATGCACCTCTACATCCTATCACAGTACCACGATGGAGTTCACTGAGCTTCTGAGAGCGATCCATTCTTCCACTAATGTTTGCAGAAGCAGTCTTTATGTCTAGCTGTTTGTTTTCTTTTTACACCTGTGACCATGGATGTGATTGGAAGTCTAGTGTAAGTCGCTCCAGTGTAAAAGTGAAAACACAAATTTAAGTTGGCTGATTGTAGAGTATGTCAGGCAGGGGATAAACTTTGGTAGCAGGACCTTCTGTTAAAGGCTAAAATTACTCTAAACCAGGGGTGTTGGGGGCCAGAAGGGGAAATATATTTGAAGTCACGGGCCACAGACTCTGTAATAAAACAAATAATGAAATACCACAATTTTTCCTGATACACACCATTTTACTTGACTTACTATCTTTATCTTTGACAGTGTTGTGTAAACTTAGATTTTTCAAATTGATGTTTAATTTCATGATGTCTCTTAATATTAAACTCCTAAATTACGGCAACTTTTAGACTCTTTGGCCCGTTTTTCTGCGCTAGAATTGCGCACCCTCTCTGCTTTTAGACTCTTTGGCCCGTTTTTCTGCGCTAGAATTGCGCACCCTCTCTGCTTTTAGACTCTTTGGCCCGTTTTTCTGCGCTAGAAATGCGCACCCTCTCCGCTTTCAGACTCTTTAACCAGTTTCTGACACCTAGTGGTCAAACTTTGAATCTCACATTATAAAAACCTGCTTAACAGCGGGCCAACTTTCATTCTATTTCTAAAATACCTCGCGGGCCGCTCCAAAAAAGGAAACGGGTCGTAGTTTGGACACCCCTGCTCTAAACTGATGAAAACATGAAGGTCAGAGAATGCGGGTAAGAGAAAGCGCGAGAGAGAGAGCTCCTGTAGTCAAAACAAGAGGCTGAGAGTGAAGTGTGTTTTCTCAGACTGAGCTGATATTTGATATGAAAGTGTCTGCTGGCCTGAACCTGGCCTGCTCTACTACTGCTAGTCTCTCCATTCAGAACATGTAAACAATCTCTCTCTCTCTCTCTTTCTCTCTCAAACCCCCACCCCCCTTCTCTCTCAGAGATTGGAACATTGGAACACTGTTCAGATGATCTTGTGGCTATTAATTGGTTAGCATTGGAGTTAATAGGCAAATATACAGTAACTAAACACTAAAGGAATTGTACAGTTAGCATAGGGCTAACTGCAGGTCTGAATCAACACTGATGGCAGACTGGGTGTATGGCGTTGTGTAGGTAAGCGGTTTGCTGACGTCAATGTGAATCAACTACCCATGGCGGTAGTTTTATGGTATGGGCAGGCATATGTTATGGACAGAAACACAGTTGCATTATTTATTATTTCAATGGAATATCGAATGCACTGAGATAGAGATGGCACCTCTCTCCCCTCCCTTCAGGACTTGTACAGCTCCCGCCTCACACGGAAAGCCTTCCGTCTGGCAGGAGATCCCTCCCACCCACTACACAGCTTCTTCAGCCTGCTGCCATCAGGAAGGAGACTGCGGACTCTCGGGCTAGGACCAGCAGACTGAGGAACAGCTCCATCCACCAGACTGTGAGGATGCTGAACTCTCTTCCTGCTCTACCCCCCATCCCAATCCTGCCACCAGCACACACTCACTCAGCATCCTGACCCCCACTCCCACACCAACACAGTACTGGAACTTTTTACACCGCTCATAAAGTCATACACACTTTAATTCCCCATAAACTGTGAACTTTTAAGAACTCATTCACTTTACCAGCCTTAAGCTATTATTCTACTATATTTACACTACTGTTAAACTGTTATACTTGTACTGCCATTCCCTTAATCGCTCTTCACTATTACACTATTGTCTTTTTGTTTCACTTACGTCTATATGTGTGACCTTCTATATGTGTCTATATGTGTTGTCTTGTACATATAGTGTCTCACATTCTTTGACATTAATAATCATATTTTCTGTACTCGCTGTAATTTTTGGGAAAGAGAGTAATGTAATTTAAATTCTCGGTATGTTCTGTACATATGCAGTATTGACAATAAAACTACTTGACTTGACGACCTGATATGACGTCTCTTCCTGCTAAACTGCAGCCCATCTCATTTTAGTCATCCATTTGGGATGCTCTGGATCGGCCAATACGCCAGCGGGTGCCAGTTTCTGCCAATATCCAGCAACTTCGCACAGCCGTTGAAGAGGAGTGGACCAACATTTCACAGGAAACCAATCAATCAACCTGATCAGCTCTATGTGAAGGAGATGTGTTGCACTGCGAGAGACAGACGGTGGTCACACCAGATACTGACTGGTTTTCTGAATCCCTCAGACTCTCACAATACTATAAAACTGCATATTTGAGTGGTCTTTTACTGTGGCCAGCCCAAGATACACCTGTGTAATAATCACTGTGTCTAATCAGCATCTTAATATGCCACACCTGTGACTGGTGGATGGTTTATCTCAGCAAAGGACCCAATTGTGAAAAAAATGGAGAGAAAATAGTCTTTTTTGGACATAGGAAAAGTCTTAGATCTTTGAGTTCAGCCCATTAAAAACGAGAGCAAACCACCCCCCCCCCCCCCCCAAAAAAAAAAAAAAAAAATGTTATATGCCATATACTACATCAGACATAGTGGATTATCCTTGGCAGAAAGTGTGTGTGTGTGCGTGTGTGTGTGTGTACACTGACATTCCATTGACGCAGTGCCCTTCACAGGTTTTCACAGGGTGTATTACAGGGGCTCTGGGGGCTGTTTGATGTTGCGTCTCTCTCTTTCTTCTTCTCAGACTGAAGGAGGTCTGGCAGCTCATCTGAAACCTTCCTCCATCATAGATACGCTGCTGACAGACGCACACACACACACACACACACAGACGCACACACGCGCGCTAGAAAAAAACAGTGAAAGTGAGAAGCAGTGATTAGAAACACGGTGCTGACCTTCCTCCACCTCACACCCCCACCCCACCCCTTAATCCACACACACACATACACACCTACAAGTACAGTAGCTTGCAAAAGTATTCATACCTCTTGAACTTTTTCACATTGTGTCACCTTAAATGTATTTTATTGAGATTTAAAAAATATATATATTTATTGAGACTCTTTTTCATTATTTGACATTTTGCTGAACTATCGCTTTAAACCAGGCCTTGCAGTGCAGCCTCAGCGCTGAGCTGAACTGTTCAGCACTTATTTAATGGGAATAGGGCTCCATCACTGAGAGAGAGAGCGGGAGAGAGAGAGAAAGAGAGAGAGAGAGAGAATACGGCTGATGCTTTTGGTTTGTTTTTCCAGTTCAGTGAAGCTTGCACACTTCCCCTGTTTGCATTAGACAGACAGCAGAGGTGTCTTTTGTCAGCTGTGTGTGTGTGTGTGTGTGTGTGTGCTATTATTTCAGCTCACCTACGTCAGTGTACTTTCCTCACTTTTGTTACTTTTTCTTAACACACTGTGTCAATAGCGTAGCATGTGAGTGTGTGTTTGAGTGTGTGATTGATATGTTCCCACTCCCCGAACACACAGGTCAAGTACATCTAACACTCTTTGTCCACTCTAAGAGAGTGTGTGTGTGTGTGTGTGTGTTTGTGTGTGTGTGTGTGTGAGTGCGTGCGTGCGTGTGTTTAATCACCAGCAGCAGGTGTTTGCTCAGTCCCTTCAGTGTAACATCAACTCCAGCTCCTCTTGTCTCACTATTGCACTGTTATGGCGTTTTAGGGCCACACATACAAAAAACAAACAAAAAACAAACAATTCTTACTAACCAAAGAGACGTTTAGTGAGACGACATCTTTTCTAGGTAATTTTTGCAGGTCCTATTTTGTTCTCATGAAGGTGCAGACTGTGAAGTGGAGACCTTTTTTCCGATGTCTTCCGCACGTTCAACGATCCCCCAGACCTTCAGATAAGGGCTAATTCTAG
This sequence comes from Astyanax mexicanus, assembly GCF_023375975.1. NCBI lineage: Eukaryota > Metazoa > Chordata > Actinopteri > Characiformes > Acestrorhamphidae > Astyanax > Astyanax mexicanus. The sequence goes on along the minus strand of NC_064420.1, from coordinate 6,852,949 downwards.
TCCAAATTAGGTCGTTGCAGATGTTTTTTCTACGTAAAAGACGTCGGAAAAAGACGTCATCTGGTGTCACAGTCTGTAATTTCAGGAGCCCAAAATTGGACGTGCAAAAATGAACTAGAAAAGATGTGTAAAATACACATTATCAATGAACATCTATTTTCTGGTCTGTTTTCGTACACTGAATTATAAGGCACATTTTAAGAGACAGTATAAGGAACTTTTAATTCAGCAGGTTTTGCCGCTGGGTGGTGGTAGTGGTGAGGTTAAGTAAAGCTAAACTAAGTAAACAAAACTAATTTTAAAAACTTTCTTTTAAAGTCAAATGAACGCTGGATGTTAATCTACACAGATTTATCTCATGAAAACGGTTTATTTAAAGTAAGCTTAGATTCTCAAATTTCTGTAGCACTAAGGCTGGACCATTAGCATTAGCAGCTAACCGCTAGCAGACCCGACAGCACTACACTGTCCCGCGTAGCTTGTTTTAACATAGTAAACACACAGACTACAGTCCGATATACTCACCTCTGAACAACAAAAATACTAGCACCTCTAAATGGCTAAAGAGTTCATGCTAAGTGCTGTTTAGCAGGTAAAGCTAACCACCAATAATACTCACCTCTGTACAGGGAAATAGTGGCTGGCGGCTAATGCTAATGCAAAACTGAAACTCCTGTGTAACGCTGTACTTCAGTTGAGTGGCTTTACTGCTCCTTACTACCTGACTGGTAGAATTCATACATTAGATTATAAGGCGCACTGACCATTTTGAGGAAAATTAAAGGATTTATACTGCGAAAAATACAGTTTTCTGTTGGCTCCGGAGGCGGGTCTAAACTGCTGTTGGGCTAATGGGCAGATACAAATACATTTTCTCGGGATGACATCACTAGAAGCTTCCAAAGATAAATGTTATATACTAGAGAATGAATTGTACACTGTGTTTCAAACTATGTTGTCTGTATAATTAATTATTTTCAATGCATAATATAATATAACACACATGTCTGTTATTTTTATACCTATTTATAGCGGGGTGAAGTCATTACTGCATTTTTTGTGCATTGAACTCTCCACATAAGTGAAGGTCTGAGCGTAACCTTGAGGGTGAGATGGATTTTGGTGCGCTGCCGGTTTCTGGTTACCTGTGCGAATTCATTATAGTGTAGGTTTCTCTGTGTTGTGTAACTGTGTCCAGGCTGCAGCCCCGGGGGGCAGTGTTCTCAGACAGATAATCGATTAGGGGTCGATGGGTTTCATACTGACACAGTCACACTCTAATCTGAGATAGGATCAGTTATTGATTCAGCCATTTGATTCACACAGCAGAAGCAGCTCAGAGGAATCTGACACCCTGGAGAACGGGGCTCTTATTCTGCAGAACAACCAAAAAAACACCCTCGTCATTAACCGTGACTATGCAGAACACCAAAAACTGCATGCACGATGTTATAAGAAACCTGATGGCCTAGAACTTAATTTAACATTTAGAGCTGTGTTTTTACTCATTTGAAAATTATGCTATGTAAAATATAAAATTACTTTGATGTGATATGTTATCTCTATGCAATAGTGTTATAGAGAATTGTATAGTGTAATAGAGTAACAGTATGGGAAATATATGTGGCAGTGTATTATATACAGTGGTATGAAAAAGTTTGGGCACCCTTGATTTATAAGAGAATCCCTGTAGCATTATAGTATGATATTGTAAAGGTATGGCATATTGTGCAGTTGTGTGTTGTTAGAGTGGCCTGGGTCCGGTCGAAACCAAAAATTAGAACAGAGCTCATTTACATGTGTCTTAAAGGTACAGTAAAGGATACTGACATTTTTTTTATTTAGTACCATAAAAACAATATGAGAAACATTAAAAACATTAAAAAATATGTGAATGTTTAGTTGATAATTCATTTAGTATATTATTTTTTTATTTAGCAAAACTTCTCTTTTATATAGAATTAAATTGGTACATTTTATCCCAATTTCCCACACTATACTCCCCCTTAATCACCAGTAATGCTAGGAAGGTGAAGACTAATGTATGCTTCCTTTGATATACAGGGGTTGGACAATGAAACTGAAACACCTGGATTTAGACCACAATAATTTATTGTGGCGATGGACAGTTCTGGTGGAAACAGGAGAGTTGAGATGCACATTGAATTGGATATAATCCGGGTTAGCACCCAAACATCCCTTTCAGACAGCTTCTTTTTTGCATCCACAGTTAATCCTGTTGGATGTGGACATTACCCTGGATACCGTGGCTCTTGATGCATCACAAAGATTTGCCAGCAAGACGTGCACCAACAATTTGTCCTCTTTTGAACTCTGGTATGTCACCCATAATGTTGTGTGCATTGCAATATTTTGAGCAAAACTGTGCTCTTACCCTGCTAACGGAACCTTCACACTCTTACAGCTCTTACTGGAGCAATGTGCATATAATAAAAAAATTGGCCACCACGCTGCTCCAATTTAGCCATGAAACCTAAATTCCCACACTTAAATGACAGGTGTTTTAGTTTCATTGTCCAACCCCTGTAGATGAAGCACTCAAACGAAAGCGCAGCGACCCAGCTTTAAAACGTCAGCTAACAGACGTCTGTGCTGACCAGCATTGCATTAGAAGTGATGAGGGGTGATCGCGCCACCTACTGTACTCACCTAGAGAGAGCATGATCTATTGTACTCTCTTGAACTCTGGCTGCTGATGGAGAAGCAACATGATACAGGATTCGATCCAGTGATTATCAGATTATATTTATAATAAATAAACAAAACGCTGTTTATTTATTGTAAATAATGAGTTTTCATAGAACTAAATTTAGACTGTGGCACTAATAAATAGGAAGACACTAGAACTCAACGTAAAGTAAGAAATAGAACATTAGAGAGTACTAAACCATAAACCTTAAACATTTTCATTAATAACTGTGTTGAAATGTGTTCCTTTGAAGTAATTAAACATATCTGTCCTGGGGAAAAAAAATTCTAAACCTTTCCTAACCTTTAAAAAACGCTTTTACTGTGGAAATTTCCGCCACAATTAACATATGTGTGTGTATGTATGATCAGCTCTCTACAGGGTCATGTGATTCGGTCAGTAGCCCCATGTTCTTCAGAAGGAGATTCTCCAGTTTGCGGTACTCTTCCCACTCCTTCAGCTCATCCTGCTCCGCCTCCTTTACCGACTTCATGGACACCGCCCCGATCTCCTGAACACAGTTACAGTCATTATTACATACAACACTTCACTTAATTTTCATTACACTTCTCATGGTGCTTGTAAATGGATAAAGTCCTGTCCTTCATAAATAAGAGCCAATAAGCTTGCTTGTTGTGCTGAGAGCAGAGGAGAGACAGTGTGCTAATGGGGAACGCCCACTCGATGAGGAGATCTGTGCAAGCGTAGTGGCCAGAACAAAACGAGAAAAACATTTCTCAAAATCTTCAAAAAATGTATGTGCATTACTCATTCAAACCAGTGGGATGAGATGTTCTAATCCCTCAATCCACAGCATTACTTGTGTAGCTGGAATATGTCAGGGATGCTAATATTACCACCCACAGAGGACAGTGCAGTAGTAATGATGGTGACTGTCAGCATCTGGCTAGAACTGTCCATACTGACAGACAAACGACTCACATTAAACATGGCAAAAAGGGACATGATACCAGTTCTTGTTCCATGTGTTCCAAGTGGCATGTCAGTGTTGAATTTATTGTAGGCACTAAATAATTTATAAGATATATGGGATAATTCATAGTGGTAGCTGTTATGCCCCTACCACCACCATGTTTAACAGTTCTTGTTTACTACATTTGTTCTTTGTTACTACTGTTTACTACTAGTACTGTTATTATTAATACTCACACATACACACTTTCCTGGCAAAAATTGGAATCTTGTATTTGTTTTGAAAGTCCTTTGAATTTAAAATCCCCAAAAGTATTGAGCTTGTACTTACTTTAAGTTTTTAAGTGTGTGTGTGAGTGTATACTTTGGTGGGTACATTTACAACATGTATATGTTCATATTCTCACTTAGAGCACCTACTAGAGCCTTTATATAAGGCCTGTAAACTTACTTTATTTCAACGTGGCTTCATAACACTGCTGGTGCACTACCTCCGATGAAACACTGTGTTCATATTTACAGTTGGTTATATTTTATACTATTGCCCTACAATGGGGGCACCGAGTGGTTCAGCGGTCTAAAGTGCTGCTACTATGAGCTGGAGGTCGCAAGTTCGAACCCCTGCTCGTGCTCAGAGGGAGCAAAATTGGCCCTGCACCCTCCGGGTGGTTAGATGGCGCTCTCTCCCCACATCAGTCCTAGGGTGATGACTGCAGCACAGGGCGTCTGTGAGCTGATGTAACAGAATGCTTTCCTTCAAGCGCGCTGTGATGCTGCATCAGCAGATCGAAAAGAAGTGGTGGCTGACCTCACATGTATCGGAGGAAGCATGTGCTAGTCTTCACCCTCCTGGTGTGTTTGGGCATCACTAGTGATAGGGGGGTGTCTTAATGTGTGGATTGGGTACTTGGTTGTGCTAAATTGGGGAGAAAATGGGAAATTTTTGAAATAAAATTTTATATATATATATATAAAAAAAATCCCTATAATGTTTCTAAAAGTCACAGAGCACAGAGCAGCTGAGTGTATAATATAATTGTGTGTGTTAGTGGGTAAGCACACAGTAATGCTAGAACAGATAAACAGGGCAGCAATAGAGAGCAGGCACACTTTATCTCCCCCTTCTGCACTCTTTACACACCAGCATAGAACAAATACACTGATAAAGTAAAGACTATATTACATGAGGGAGATGGAAAATCTTAGCAGTGAAGTGAGTGTGTGACCCAGTCTCACGCCAACAACAATCCTGAACAATATGTAGTTTGGTTATAAACATGGTGGCGGTAGGGTCATCAAAAATCTGACACAAAAAAGGCTTCTCACGAGTGCTAAACATGCATCTCTGACAAACTGACAAAACATTTAACAGATTTTTAGAGGGGCCACACCTGAGACAACACTGGGACAAGCAGGATAGTCCATATTAAAGGGCTTGAAATGTAGATTCTGAGCATTAATTTGAGTGTATTCACATTCTAATTGGAGGACGGGTTTAAGAATTACAACTCTTTAATTTGTAGCTGCTTCTTTTTCAAGATATTTTATGGGCTTTTTAAGCTATTCCCTCATTAATCACATCATAAACTAAGCAGGTTAAAGGCCTGGAGCTGATTTCGGGTGTGGCAGTTAGCTGTTGCAGTGAGCACACAACATGCGGTCAGAGAAGGTCTCAATGGAAATGAAACAGACCATTATTAGCCTGAAAAAAAAAGAAACCTATCATAGAGAGAGAGCAGCCATCAAGTAAAATCATGATCAGTCTTTTGGCTTCTTTTCTCTGTTATGCTGGCTGAAGCTGCAGTCCAAGCTAAGTACACACCACGGAACGCCTTCTTCATGTGTACAGAATGTACTTCCGTCAAAATTTCATGCGCCTCTCTCTATTAATTATGACTTTAATTTAAGACCATCCTGCTTGGAGATGTAGCTAACACTACAGGTTGTAAACAGTGTTTTTAATAAACTTCTAGTGGACTTTTAAAGTTCTTAATGTCTCGTTTTAAATGTCAGGGCTCTCTGGATTCTACAAATGAGATGTGGAGCTACTTTGAGCATGGACAATGGTGTAAAAAGCGATTTATCTGCAGGGGTAGGAATATACCCCATATCACCCAGTCTAAAGGGTGTTTGGACAAATGGAATGAAATTGCTGGATCTTGGAAAGCTGCGGGAGAACAGAGGTGGGCTATTTAACAAAGATTAGTTTCCTTTATCATGTTTTACTACACCAAAAGTCAATTGTCAATTTCACACTGAAGTTCTCCTTTAAGATGAAGCTTAAAATAGAATCACCCACAGACCATCAACAACTGATAACAGATGCAGTAAATACCTAGCAAAGCATCAACAAGGAGGAAACCCAGTGTTTGGAAATGTTCAAACCTAGACACCTGGCCTAAAAGTTACTTGGGTTCTGCAGCAGGACAATGATCCAAAACACACTAGCAGGTCCACCTCTGAATGGCTGGAGAAAAACAAAAAGAAGACTTTTGAGTGGCCTAGTCAAAGTCCTGACCTGAATCCTATTGAGATGCTGTGGACCTTAAAGACCTTAAAAAGACAGTTTATAATAAAAAACCTTCATTTAAAAAACTCTTTCTTTGACTAACAATTAAATTTGTTTGATTTAATAATGAAGGGGCAAACACTTTTTCACACGACTGTATATGTGTATCCATCCAAAGTAAATGAGTCTCCCACCATTTTCCTCCTCTGCTCTTCAGCATCCATCTCTCTCTTCTCCTTCGCTCGCATCTCCTGCCTCTTCTCAAAGTAGATCAGACGCTCCACCTCCTTCTCAAAGTACATGCTCACATTCAGCTTCTGGAGGGCAGCAGGACAAAGGGAGTAAGAAATATGACTGAATGATTTACACTTATGTAGTTAATCAGCCACACATATTCACTTCTTACATCTTACACAGGAGCTACAAAGCTAAAGTAGTGAACAACTAATGTGAGCACCATTTAGCATTACCTTAAAAACGGCTTAAGCATCAGCTGTAATTATAACAGCACCTTTAGAATCATGTTAATGATACACTAAGACTGTAAACGGGAAAGGGGCTTCTCTGTTTTTCCCGCTTCAGGCTGGAATGTCGCTACTGCTCTATGGAACTTTGTGGAACTGTATGAGATCTCTTTTTAAAACTGTGTAATGCTATGTAACTTATATTGTAAGCCATATTAGTGTAAAACCCTCTAGTACACTACTACCTTTGACCTTGTTTTATTTCATAAAAGAAACATGAATTATTACTTAAGTGGGAAAATCTGCTTTTAACTACAGTGAACCAGCAAGCTGGAATTCACTACAAGAAACGTTTATTTCTTATTTTAGTTCTTCTTAGTTAATTTTCTTTTAATTTCTTTCTTTATTTTAATAGTCCTTTATTATTTTTTTTTTAACTTATTTTAATTTGTTTCTTTTATTATTTTGAATTACTGATATTATTTTTATGAATATTTGTATTTACTTATTTTAATGTATTATGTACTGTGTAAAGGTTAGTTTTAGCTGCTTTAAGATTTTAACTATTTTTATTTTATGAATCTCTTATCTTCTTTTTATCTTATTTTCTTATTAATTAATCTCAAGTTTTATTATAATTGTTATTTCATTATTATTTCTTTTATTTTTATCATTTTTTCTTTTATTCACTGTTACTTAAAATTTTCTTTTAATTTAAAATGATTAAATGTAGTTATTAACTGTCATGTCAACCCCTGTTTTTGTAAATGCTCGGCTACATTAAAAGGTTGCCCTAAATGGACTTCCAAGTCAAAATAAAGGTTGATTGATTGACTGAATACCTTTGTATCTTTCTACTTGCCAACAAATGCATGTGTACAGCTGTTCATGAGGCGGTGATTACAGTGTAATTTATATTTACTGCAGTGTAGTAAAACTGAGTTTCACTATAATAGTGCTTTAAATGATTGGTTCATTTTTAGTATTATAAGGTTATAAGGAGTCAGACCTAAACAAAACCGGAAAAAACTGACACAAACTGCCTCCACCATGCTGCTCTTCCTCACCTCTTTAGAGGAGGGGTGGAGAAGACGTCGTGGCACCTCCAGGATATGCAGAGTCCCAAGGTGATCAGATACGGCCAACAGCTGCTGCTTCACTGTACAGAAAAAATCATACTCACATTACTGTACAGTTAACTAACCAGAGCCGGACCAGACTTTAAGCTAAAATTATATTTATTGTACTTTAATTGCTGAAAAATTGTAATTAAGTAAAAGTACCTATACTTTGCTAAAATTCTACTCAAGTAAAAGTAAAAGTACCCATCTAAAAATCTACTCGAGTAAAAGTAAAAAAGTTCTCAATTTAAAATGTACTTTGAGTAAAAGTTACATAGTTACTTTTAATTATTTGATGTAAAAAAGTAAAAACAAATCATATATTAAATCGTTTTTAATGAACTATTATTCCACATAATAATTTGCACCTTTCAGGCAGTATTTGTTCAGACCACCCCATAAAACATTTTCAAGAACAAGTGGCATATGTTTCTATGATCCATTTTTTTTCTTTACTATTAAAAGGTTATGGCCATATAGGTGACTATAAACTGTATTTTTTATAGTTTTACAGATGTTTAATGATAAAAGTACACTACATGCTTTTACAGGTTTGATGTGGAAGTTTTGAAAGCTGACAGCTCTGTCCGGTGGGGCACATTTTGTATTACATGAGGACGTTATTGCCTCGTTATTCCACGCGCAAGCATCTGTGTCAATTTTTTTTTTTCAGACGATTGTTTTTTTCCCCCAGTATTTCATTATTTACTCAGTAACGGGGAGTTTTCCAATGTAGCGAAGTAAATTACTTGTGTCAAAATGTACTTGAGTAAAAGTAAAATTACCTATTTTAAAAACTACTTTAAAAATGACAAATTACTCATAAAATCTACTCAATTACAGTAACTTGAGTAAATGTAATTAATTACTTTCCACCTCTGCTTACAGAATACAATGAATAGTCTCTAGACTGATCTTTCTAGAGTGACTGCTGTTCTGTGCCAGAATTGTATTTCCTTTTCAAGATTTAAGCAAATATGAACACATTTAATCTTGCAGATGTACAATTTAAGGTGGAATAATTGTAATGATAACTCCTTCACTATTTGATTTGATGATGGAACAGAAGAATCAAATCAGCAGCTGGCGAACAATAAATCTATAAGAGCACCAGTCCTTAAGGTGGAATAAAAGAAAACAAAGCAAGCATAGCTTCTTATTCTGCAGATAGCAGCTTTGTGCCACCTTACATATTGCTTATGTAACTGCTTTAATGTTTACAGGGTAACGAAAATATCAAATAAGCTGGTGTTTGTGTGATTGTGTGAATATAGCGTCAGCATTTAAGGTGGAAATGAAACCTCAAAGAACTTGTATAATGTAGATTTTTGGAGTGGAATGGAACTTTTAGAGTGTAATGGTGTATTTGGGGGAGTTTAAACAAGTAATAAACAGTATAAAACTAAAGTATCAGTATGTGTTCAAATTTCATGTTTTTGCTTCAGAGTTGGGTTGATGTATGTTAACTGTGGATTTATGAGGTTTTTAAGGTAGTTGAGAGCTTTTATTCACTTTTATTATTAACAATTCAACCTCGAGAAGAACCATTACAGGTTTACCTGACTGCTGTTCTCACAGTTCATTCTCACAGAGTCTCTTTTTTCTGCTTTTCTTGTTCTAAAAGACAGTTTTATCTTTATCTTCTGACTAATACGGGACACTAACTAATGCTAACTTCTTGCAAAGGGGGGGCCCTATGCAGCTTCTATAATGAGACACAGTCCACTTCAGAAATGTATGATTCTGATTGTACACAAATATAGACCCCTGAAGTGAGTAAAAAAGGAAGATGATCACAAAATTGTGTTTGTGTCCTACAGCATTAGTGTCATTAGTGTCATTGTATTTGGGACTAACCTGAGATGACCCAGGGTTTGATGCAGGTGATGGGAGCAGTGGTGATGGTGTGGGTCTGTGAGGGCTCATGGGTTTTTTCCAGCAGGTCCCAGATCTCCAGATTCCCGTCCTCCTTCCCGATGAAGAACACAGCAGGCCGGGTCAGAGACCAGAAGCCCAATGTACAGTTCTTCTGAGAGTAGGGTGACTGCAGGATAGGACCATTCTGGAAAAGGAAAGAAGAAGCAGCAGAATTCAGTCTTTAAGCTCGTTAAAATGAGTGTTCTAATCTTTTAATCCATTTTACGTTCTTGTAAATTGATAAAACACTATATTGTAAGTATTTGCTTGTTTGCTTTCGTGCATTCACAGTTTGTAAACCCAATTTCTGGAACTCTCTCGTCTTTGGTCCAAACTTAACACATGGCTGCCCAATCCGCACACACAGACACAACATGCTGAATATCTTACACTTCTGAACAAAGCGAACACTGTTATTTTAACATCCATACTCTGCAAACACCAATCTAATCAACAGCTTTTACTACACACTGATAAATAAACTGAATAAACAGAAAACACAACTAGCTTGTGTTATTTTTAGTGTTCAGGGTGTACTCATACGTACATACAGCTCTGGAAAAAAATAAGAGACCACTTAAAAATGATGAGTTGATTTTACCTAATTAAAAACCTCTGGAATATAATCAACAGTTTGAAAATTTGCGCCAGGAGTGCAGGCATAATGTTATCTAAAAGCAGTGTGTAAAACTTGTGAAGGAGAACAAGCCAAGATGCATGAAAACTGTGATTAAAAAACAGGGTTATTCCACCAAATATTGATTTCTGAACTCTTAAAACTTTATGAATATGAACTTGTTTATTTTTTTTTGCATTTGTAATTTGGGAGAAATGTTGTCTGTAGTTTATGGAATAAAACAACATTTTTTTATTTTCCTCAAACATAAACCTATAAATAGCAAAATCAGAGAAACTGATTCAGAAAATGAAAGGGTCTTTTATTTTTTTCCAGAGCTGTATATTTCAAATATACAGGTTATTCATGCATAATTAGTACATAACCACTGTAAAGAAACAGTAAACACAATTACAAGGATAATGATATTTTTTTGGGCATGAACAGCACTTCAACAAACATTATGTATACTGTATGTACTGTACCAAATAGATAACAGTTCAGTAAAACCACTTTGTACGTGAGTAAAGCCTAGTGAAATTTACCTACATGACAATAAACCTGGACAGATGTGGGCCCTCCCCCTGGTAACGGGAATGGGTATGGGTGTGCAGTGTGCTGGGGAAGATGAGGGAAAAAAAGAGTGCCATCTACTTATCCAGAGAGAGCAAGGCCAATTGTGCTTTCTCAGGGCATCAGCAGCTGTTGGCCAAATGCATGAGCGGGATTCGAACTAGCGATCTCCCAATCATAGTGGCAGCGCTTTAGAAGGTTATCCTGTTTAGAGTTAAATGTGTGTTTAGAATTGTTAGCTGAGTGTAAGGCAGAGAAGGAGCTTATAGATTAGTGTGCCAGGTTTAATCAGTAATTTCCAAAATTGTGCTACAAGTACAAGCCTTTTGCAGCTATAACAGCTTCAACTCTTCTGCTCAGGCCAAACACAAGGTTTAGAAGTGTGTTTATGGGAATTTTTGATCATATAGCCCTAATTTTAGTGAGGGTGAAAAGAGGATAATGAAGTATGCAGAGAAACAGAAGGACTACATTCTGTAATCAAAGTGTCTAATATGATCAGTGGAGCTGATAAGATGGACAGTGAGTATAAAACCATGGAAGTGATCATAATAATCTTATAATATTATTATACTATCACATATGTACAGTGGTTGGACATGTAACTGAAACACCTGGCATTTTAGTGTGGTAAGTTGGACCAGTCTGTTGGCCAGTCTTCATTAATTGCACGTTGCACCAGTCAGAGTGTGAAGAGTGTGAAGGTTCAATTAGCAGCGTAAGAGCACAGTTTTGCTCAAAATATTGCAATGCACACAACATTATGGGTGACATACCAGAGTTTAAACAAGAGCCACTGTATCCAGGGTAATGTCAGCATACCGCCAAGAAGGACGAACCACATCCAACAGGATTAACTGTGGACGCTGTAAGAGGAAGCTGTCCAAAAAACATAAAACCACGGCTGCTTAAACCACGGCAGAATTCAATGTGCACCTCAACTCTCCTGTTTCCACCAGAACTGTCCGTCAAGACAATAAATAATTGTTGTCTAAAACCAGGTGTTTCAGTTTCATTGTCCAACCCCTCTATGTGTGGAAGTATGTGTGATGAGAAGTAAGGATGGGCTTTTACCGTTACACCCTCCTTCCAGATGGCAAAATTCCACAATCCCACAGACAGAATGATGTCCTTAAAGAAAGGAGAGCGGAGAACCGTGTTCACCAGACCATCATGTACTCTGAAACAGTGAGTGGGTTTTGGACCTGAAAGAGAGAGAGAGAAGGAAAAGAGAAAAAGAGATATTGGCCTAGTTAACGGTAGACACGCATAATTAGAATAATGTGTGTTTATTTGTAAATGTACTTACTAATAATGTACCAAATTAGCCTTTTATATGCTATTTAATCTATTTAAATCCAAATGACGCTGTAATAAGTGGTGGAGCCATGTGGAGCTGATGCCCTGCCAACCCCACATTTTACCATAACATTAAACTAGAGGTGGATAATATGATCTGATATCACAATATTTTTCCTATTATATTGTGATATTATATTATGATGTCAGAGGGTGGATAAGGGTCTTTATCAGAGAGATGCTATATTATGAGAGATTCATTGCTTGTCTGGTGGATTTTTACATGTACTTCATATACCTGCCCTTTTATTTTCCATTAACTTTTGGAAAAGTAACAGGGTATTAATTTACCAAATGATCCAGGAAATAATAATGTGTTAACACTAGTGAGAGATACACAGAGTTAATATATGATAATATATAATCATATAATATACATACAGGGGTTGGACAATAAAACTAAAACACCTGTCATATTAGTGTGGGAGGTTTCATGGCTAAATTGGAGCAGCCTGGTGGCCAATCTTTAATCATTAATTGCATATTATTGCACCAGTAAGAGCAGTAAGAGTGTGAAGGTTCAATTAGCAGGGTAAGAGCACAGTTTTGCTCAAAATATTGCAATGCACAAAACATTATGGGTGACATACCAGAATTTAAAAGAGGACAAATTGTTGGTGCACGTCTTGCTGGAGCATCTGTGACCAAGACAGCAAGTCTTTGTGATGTATCAAGATCCACGGTATCCAGGGTAATGTCAGCATTTACCACCAAGAAGGACCAACCACATCCAACAGGATTAACTGTGGACGCTGTAAGAGGAAGCTGTCTGAAAGGGATGTTCGGGTGCTAACCCGGATTGTATCCAAAAAATATAAAACCACGGCTGCCCAAATCACGGCAGAATTCAATGTGCACCTCAACTCTCCTGTTTCCACCTGAACTGTCTGTCGGGACAATACATTTTTGTGGTCTAAAACCAGGGGTTTCAGTTTCATTGTCCAACCCCTGTATGTTATATGGGAGAGTGTTAAATTTAACTCTGTAAGGCTTTTCTGTCAGTGCTATTGCAGACCAATACTGCAACTGTTTATGTCATTATATCTCAGAAACAGCAACATCTTTCTAAAGGTCCATTCATAACTTTGGTACATTGCTATTGGTCTATTCAATCTATCTGCAATATTATTGGTTTATTCATTTTTGCAGCTTTGTAATTGGTCCATTTATTATTTTGAAGCATTGCTTTGCTAGTGGTCCATATGTGGTAGTTTTTTAACCACTGAACTGTTATCCGGGAAAGTGTCAAATTTAACTCTATTTATCAAAATACGATAAACATTTCGTCATATTTCCCAGCTCTACATTAAACCTCCCCTCATTAACTCAATCTTATCACTCTAATACACATCATAGCCTCATTAACCCTTTATTAATGGTCCACCCAGATAATGATCTACTAATGAATCCAGAGCTCCAGCATTCTGCAGCAGCTGAGTGATGGAACAGGAGTGTATGGGGGCGTAGATGAGTGTGTGTGGGCACCGCGTGAGCGACTCGTTGCCGTAATTACTCCAAATTGCTCAGCTCTGTGCTCGGGGGCAGAGCTTCCAGTCGAATCAGCCGCCGTTTCTCCTGCCAGAAGCCGTCAGACTGAGCTCGCCATGTTCTGCTTTTATTACTGCTGCTGTTAAAGTAAAGCTCAGTGACGGGAACGAGAGACCACAATCACTGCTGCATTAATACTGTCTGATTACTCTGTGGATCAGACAATGTGAGCACTGTTTAATTCACCACAGATGGAGTTACTCACCAGACACTCGCAGCTCAACAACACACTGCTTCCAGTAGGGGTGGAACAAATTATTGATATCAAAATATATTGTTTATATTGCGATACATTATTAATATGTGGAGTCTATATTTGTATTGAAGCATACTGTATGTGTTCTACACTCTCAAATACCCCCCCCCCTAAAGTCTAAATAGGGTAATTAGACTTACCCTATTTTTTTGGAATATAAGGTGCTCTTAAAATCCTTTAATTATCCCAAAAACCAGTATGGTGCCTTATAATCCGGTGCGTCCTATTTATGAATTCTACCAGTCAGGTCTTAAGAAGCAGTAAAGTAAAGCCACTCCATTGAAGTACAGCAGTAAAGCATGAGCATTAGCTGCTAGCCACAGTGCTAGCTCTTTCGCCATTCAGAAGCAAGTATATATAACTGTTAAAACAAGCCATGTGGGACAAACTGCTAGCTGACAGCTCCGTGGTTTTACTTAAGCTAAAATTAAGTAGCTAAAATTCTACTTAAGTAAAAGTAAAAGTACTCAATTTAAAATGTAATTTGAGTAAAAGTTACATAGTTACTTTTATTTATTTGATGTAAAAAAGTACAACAAATTATAAATTAAATAATTATTAGGTTAAATAATTTGGACCTTTCAGGCAGTATCTGTTCAGACCACCGCATAAAACATTTTTAAGAACAAGTGGCATAGGTTTCTATCATCCATTTTTTTCTTTACTGTTAAAAATTAAAAAGTTATGGTCATATAGGTGACTATAAACCATATTAGACTGGTGGAGGAGAACATGCCAAGATGCATGAAAACTGTGATTAAAAAACAGTGTTATTCCACCAAATATTGATTTCTGAACTCCTAAAACTTTATGAAAATGAACTTGTTTTCTTTGAATTATTTGTCGTCTGAAAGCTCTGGATCTTTTATACTTTTAGCCATTCTTATTTTCTGCAAATAAACGCTCTAAATGACAATATTTTTTAAGGAATGTGAAAGAAATTGTGTCTGTAGTTGTGTGTGTGTGTGTGTGTATGTTTGTGTGTGTGGTTCTCTTACTGAAGAGTCGTCCTGATTCGTTGTCCTTCTCTAGTTTCCAGTCTGTGTAGACAATCTCTCCATCCTAAAAGGACAATTGGATGGTTTTTCTTATGTTAATAAACTGATAAACTAAACACGCATACACACACACACACACACACACACACACAGTATATTTCTTCTACAATCCCACACATTCTTCTAGGTGCATTTATTAGATGATGATTGTATACATGGACACTCACCTCAGTGCCCACATAGAACTTGGAGCTGATGTCCTCCAGCTGCTGGGAGTTTTTGGGTGAGGGCACGCTGAGCTGGGAATACTGGAGAACCTCTGGCCTTTCTTCTCCAGCCAG
Organism: Astyanax mexicanus; assembly: GCF_023375975.1. Taxonomy (NCBI): domain Eukaryota; kingdom Metazoa; phylum Chordata; class Actinopteri; order Characiformes; family Acestrorhamphidae; genus Astyanax; species Astyanax mexicanus. The sequence continues at coordinate 6,837,604 of NC_064420.1, read as the reverse complement.
AAACTTCTCTAAGAGAGAAAGAGAGAGAGAGATACAGAGAGAAATTAACATGTGTTTGGCTGAAGCTTTCTGTACCTCACACCAATCCTCAAAACCAGAAACAACCTGGACATCACTGTAAACACAACCAGTAAATAACTACTACATCTCTGCGGGGCCTGAGGATTGTACAGGGGTTACACAATGAAACTGAAACACCTGTCATTTTAGTGTGGGAGGTTTCATGGTTAAATTGGAGCAGCCTGGTGGCCAATCTTCATTAATTGCACATTGCACCAGTAAGAGCGTGTAAGAGTGTGAAGGTTCAGTTAGCAGGGTAAGAGCACAGTTTTGCTCAAAATGTTGCAATGCACACAACATTATGGGTGACATACCAGAGTTCAAAAGAGGACAAATTGTTGGTGCACGTCTTGCTGGAACATCTGTGACCAAGACAGCAAGTCTTTGTGATGTATCAAGAGTCACGGTATCCAGGGTAATGTCAGCATACCACCAAGAAGGACCAACCACATCCAACAGGATTAACTGTGGACACTGTAAGAGGAAGCTGTCTGAAAGGGATGTTCGGGTGCTAACCCGGATTGTATCCGAAAAACTTAAAACTTAAAAAATCATAGTGGCAGCACCTTAGTCTACTGGAACACTCAGAGCCCCCACTGTAAATTAATAACATTAACATTTTCCATAAACCAGCTAATATGGCGGACAAAAACAAGAAAAATGGTTTGATCATGAATGCAGATCTGTCCAAAAGGAATTAAGAAAAGAGTCAAACCTAAAAGACAGACAACCATAGACCCCCCAATTGACATTAAAATACTTCAAAACCCTAAAACAATATAAACAATCAAACCAACAAAACTCTCGAAAAATAGAATAAATTCTATTAAACAAAATAAATTCTGGGAATTATGGAATAGTTTGGGCAAAACAAAAAAAGAGAACTTACTTACTGAAAATAGTTAATTCTGAAAACATTTTCATCTTTAAAAAAAAAAAAAATAATAATATATATATATATATATATATATATATATACTTTTTTTTATCTCAATTATGATCTAATCCATTACATTAACCAATACATTACCAGTTTGGACACACCTCTTCTCATGATCAGGTTTCGGTCAAGAGATTGTGGAGGACAAACACTTTATTTCACTGTTTGCATATGTGTTACGGGACATATGTGTCCCTTAATTGTTTTCATGGCTTCAATATTAAACTACAATGTAGGAAATACATTAAACATTGAATGAGATGGTGTGTCCAAACTTTTGTACATTAATAATGTAAAATAAATTAGATAAAATGATCCACAAAAGACTATCAAAATCCATTAGATTATTAGATTAGCTGCACTCCAGAGCTGCTTAAATTATTCAACCTAATCCTGAATTTACTTATTACCCCAACGAGACGAACTCGACCCCAACACTTTCAGAGGTGTGTGTGTGTGTGTGTGTGAGCAGTAATCTGGGGAATGTTTTTATACGAGGGTGGACGGGAGAACCGGCGTGGTCCTGAGCCGCACCTGATCTTACTGAGAGTGTTTCCACACAGCGGGGGGAGGGGCAGTTTAGGTGAATTAAAGAGGGTGTGAATGGGGTCTTACAAAGCCCCCTGTGTGTGTGAGGACAGGGTGTGGTGTGTGTGTGTGTGTTGGTTTTCAGAGATTTGGGTGGGCACTGCTTACCTTGAGTGTTAGCACTGTGTAAGCACTCGCTGCTTACCTAGAACCATGTTTTTCTAAAAAGAGGTGCGGTACTCACTACACTGTTCAGAGATCAGTATGTAAAGGTCAGTGGGTGTACAGTAGAACTATTGTATGTATGAACATGTGTGTAAATGCATGTGTAAAGGGATATTTTGCTTTAACTTTTCCATGAATTGAGTCTGTTAGCTAGATCACCTTTAAAAAATTGGGAAAATCCTTTAATTTCCCCAAAAATCGCCTTATAATCCGGTGCACCTTATGTATGAATTTTACCAGTCAGGTTGTAAGGAGCAGTAAAGATGCTCTGCTAAAGTGCAGCAATATAAAGGATTTTCAGGCTGGAGCAGTATTAGCATTAGCCACTAATCGTTCTAAGCGCTAACTCTTTTGCCGTTTAGAAGTGAGTATTATTGGCCTGTAGTCTGCTGCTAACCCCAGCTAGCACTGCTGGAGCAGCATTAGCATTACATGCTAACCACGCTAAGTGCTAGATCTTTTGTCGTTCAGAGGTGAGTATTATCGGCCTGTAGTCTGCTGCTAACCCCAGCTAGCACTGCTGGAGCAGTATTAGCATTACCCACTAACTATGCTAAGCGCTAGCTCTTTTGTCTTTAAGAGGTGAGTATTATCGGCCTGTAGCCTGCACATTTATCGCGTTAAAACAATTTACGTACACTCAGCGGCGAGACCTGCTGAGTGTACGTAAATTGTTTTACGTACACTCAGCAGGTCTCTCCGCTGAGTTAGGAAGGAAACATGGTGACACCCCTGTTCCCTACTAGTGTCGCATAATGCAGCTTTTTCTCACAGGGGTGTTAATGAACACATTATCTGGTTTGCTGTACTCAGAGGCCAGGGTGCAGTCATAAGTTTGTGAACACTTTGGATTCTTCTGAAGCCAAAAGCTGTCACTGAAACAGATCCATGTTCTCGTTTTATGGCACTATTGAGAAAATTTTTCTAATCATACATATTAAAATCATTTAAATCATACAATGGAACTGGAATGTGGTTTTAATAGCACTATAGACTTTAACACTGCATTTGCAATTTAGAGTAAAATATCAGAGCATAATGTGGACAAGAGCATATTGTGAATCTTTTGTCATAAGCAACAGACAAATATTGTTTGTGTTTCTGATGGGACAGTCATATGATAGCTTGCTTGCTAGATTAGCCATCATGCTAACCACCCAATAAATCTAACCACAATTGAAACCAGTTAGGTTTCCATAATAATTTATTCGTTAGTACGTAATATTAGTTTGGCTACTACGTTAGATCTTATCTGTCTGACAGATTTTTTTCTGTCAGCCTTGATGATATTGTATTCTCCTCAGCATTCTGAGGAAACATGTATAATAGGTACTCCGTTCATATGTATGTACATAATACTCAAATTTATGTGCCTCTACAAGAAAGCGATATAAATCTACAAAAATATAGCTAGACTGTCTTCAAAGGGCATCACAGTTTGGATGACATTCATTTTTCACTTTCAGGCTTTGTTCAACTTCAGTGAAAGCCCATCTCAAGGCTACAGTAAAAATAACACATAAGTGAGAACACATCTGTAACATATTGGCTCTACCTTGGCCTCCTGTAAGTTTTAGGATTGATGTTTAAGATCTTGCTCTTTGTTTACCAGTCATTGAATAGTTTTAGCACCAGCCTATATTACTGAACTTTTCCAGCCTTACGCCCTAACAAGGTCGCTCAGATCTGCCGATCGGCTCATTCTGTTGGTCCCTAAGCCTAGGCTTGAGCAAAGGAGAGATGACTGCCTCTTGTCTTGACTCTTGTCTTGAATACTGTAATTCAATTGCCTGACAAATACTGACATTGTTTTTGTCAGTGTAGATGTGCTCAGATATGTTCACAGTGTACTGTACATGCACTGTACCTGAAGGACTGTTGAATAGGCTCTCTCTCAGACTGAGCTTCATAGGGCTGTATTCACCTCGGCCGTCTACTTTAGGAAGAGTCACCTACAGAGAAAGAGAGAGAGAGAGACAGAGAGATGCTCAACATAGCCGATTTAAATTAATTCTTGATTAAAATTGAATTGTGGGAGTTGGTATGAGGTCTGATAGTGGGTGCAGGTGAATTACAAGAGATGGATACACCAAATAGGGCTCATATTACCACCCACAGAGGACAGTAGGGCAAATTACGGTGACTGGTGGCATCTGGCTAGAAATGTCTGTGTCTGTTTGTGTGTGTGTGTGTGTGTGTGTGTGTATGTGTGTTTGTACCCTGATGAGAGGTTTCCACGTCAGGTCGAGATGTTTGAAGGTGTTGGGGACTCCATGTGGGTTATCCAGGATTTTCTCCTCAGTTTTCTGCTTCCTGTCAATCTGAGACTGAGACACAACCCGAGGAGCACGCAGGTCCCAGAACATCACACAGCTTAAACACACACACACACACACACACACACACACACACACACACACACAAATAAGCATATAGGTCATCAAGGGCATGAGATAAAGATTCTAAATATGTAGTATACATCAGATCACAGAATAATTGAATAAACTCTATAATCTATAAAGTAACATTTTATATCAAATGGTATTCATATTCTATAAATAAATCTATATAGAGTCCAATCTTAAGACTTTAGAGTCCATGGGAAACCAAATGTTACTGTTCTTCCTCCACTAGTCAACCTGTGTAAATGTTTAAAGTATTACTTATAAATATTTTCCCAAACTAGCTCCGCCCTCTCTTCTAGTCTGAGCAACCGGAACAGCTGAGCTGGTCAGATATCGCATAACAACCATTTTAGTGAATGTGTATAAATTATTATTTAAATGATTAAGTATTAAATAAAACTAGTAAGCTATCCCAATATTCACCAAGTTACTCTTCTTCGAAACAAGGCTGTGAACATTGCCATGGAAATGTTTATTAGCTAGTGATAGACAGCTGTCAGTCATGCACATTCATTAGAATATTATGACCAAGCCAGAACAATTCTCAGAGAGAACTTTATACATGTTATTCTTGTTTTATTCATCAAAATGCTGCATTTTCCCTTATTCGAAACTAGAAATCGTGTTTTAAAAGACACAAGCAGGTGCTTTGCTAGGACACTGCAATAAAAACAAAATCAGAACTGGATCAGGCTAAAACAAGCCAATAAATGACCCATTAAAATATGCATTACATTAAGGTGGGGGCAACGATGGGCCCACCAGCACAATGTGCTGATTTCCTTGCCTTAACAGACCAAGGCTTTGTCCTGATTGTGTTACTACACACTAGTAATAAGATATATACTCGGTCTAATCCAAATATTGCTGGTTTCAGTCCTTCAGAACTGAAGATGGCCCACTCTTATTTAAGTAACATAAAACTCAACTGTCTAACTACAGAGCTATTAATGCATTTGACTTTTAGAAACATAATATATAACATAACATGTAGTAGAACCTTTTTTTTATTGTAACTCTAATTAAAAAAGAAAAAAACAAGATGGTGCTCCATTAGTATACAGTGGTAAAAACAAAGGATCGGAACTGGATATGGATGGGACAGGGATATATGTGACAGACAGTCAGAACCATTAACAAGTTAGTGGTCATATGTAAATATGTGATTTGTTATGATATAACAACCAAGGTGAACTCTAAAGAGGCTGTTGTGCAGTTTGGTTTGCCTATACTGGGGAGTAAATGATAGCCATATGCAAGAAAGGAAAAATAACTAAATAATGCAAGTAAATATGAAATAAAAAATGTGGGTTTCCATTATATAGGCCTTTTAATTACATGTAAATATTACAATACGTGTGTGGATATTACAGTACCAGTCAGGAGCACAGGTCACAATCTGAACTGACGTCTGATTCTTGTTCTCTAGTGGTATTCCTGTCCTAGACACCTACAGAAAAAGAGAGGGATAGAAAGAGAGAGATTGTTTAAGCAATATAACACAAGAGGGAGTGTGTTTAATAAATAATAAATAAAATAAATCAAAGAACTTTAAGAAATTAAGAATGAATATGCTTTAATATGGACTGTGCCTTCCGCCAAAAAGTAGTTCCACAACAACTGTAACAGAACTAAAACTTATCTACAAAACAGTGTATGGTTTATACAGACTAACACCACGAACGTTAGCTCGAAATCAGGATTGGGAATAAGTGAAGATGGTAACGTTAGGACCGTGAAATAATGCTGCGCATTTTTGAGCATTTCTGCTTGTTTTGCTGGGTCGTGTTTTGTTTTTAGCTAGCCGGCTGGACTGTGATTAGGTTAGCGTAGCTTGCTTTAGCTCAGCATTAACTTAGCTCAGCCTAGCCTGGCTGGTTAGCGTTCTGGCTGTCAGACAGCATTAGCCGAGCAATTTTCTTTCCCGTTTGTCCACAAAAGACAGCCAGCGCTGCGGGCGAGCATGCCATGGTTGAGCGCTAGCCTGTGCTAAGCTAACGCTGCCGCTGATGTACAGTTCTGAATAGAGAGCTTGGCTTGTTTGGCTAGAATCCCCTCAAAATTATTAGCTTAGCGTAGCTTAGCTACCGAGCTAACCCTTCCTCCAGTAGAAAACTGATCCATTTCAACTTCCAGCTTTTAATCCCAAATCTCCTCATGTTTTAGGGGATGTGAGTTTTGCTAGGTGTTCTCCTTGCTAGAATCTCTTATAGACAGTACCAGCTAACAAATGATATCCTTAAATCCTTAAATTTTAACTTCCACCAAAATTAAAGAACTTGTAAATCAGCCTCTAGTGGCTCTGCTGGTGAAAAATGAGCTTGGTAGATAAGCTAATATAATACCCATGTGACAAGCCATTTTAATAGAAAACTAATATGTTGTTTACTGTGTTTCTTGTGTAACTTCTTTACTGTTGGAATGGATGCTAATATATTAGCTAGCTAACTAAGTTAGATAGTCTATGTTGTTTTTTGTCAGGAAGCTCAGATTATAAACTGAATTATTATAAAAACACATGAAAACATTAAAAGCTGTGTATGTGTGGATGAACCGAGAGACCAAGGAGAACATATCGATTTATAGATGATGCTTAATTTAGCCATCTTTTACAACTGACCATTGGCAAAGTCAGACATTTGGTCCCAAATATGGCAGCACAACTAAATAATCACATTATTGAAACCCTAGAATTTAGTGTACTAAATTAGAGTTAGCCAGTATATGTTTTGTGGATCACTCTGAAGTCAGTAATCTTTACTCAAGCCCCCGGGAGCACTCTGTCCCCTCTGTCATTCTCTGGTTAACCCAATAAATGTCAATCAATAACCAAAAATCTATTACAGACCCAGAAGAAGATCATAACAATGGCTAGTTATCCTCTAGAGTGCTTTCTGTAGAGGTCAAGAATGAACCACACCACACGGCAGTATCTGTCGCGCTTGCTCTTTGACCTCTCGCGCTGTTTGTGAAAGAGGCTGTGCTTTTAACTGAATTGCTTTCACTGAAGGTAAAGTGAGGCTGTCAGTTTTCAGCTTTGATTAAATCTGCTGCGCTGGACCTCCTTCTCTAAAAGCAATCATTAGCTTTCACACACACTCAGAGTCTTTTAGCTTAAGTGGCTCCAGCGACGGCGTGTGGAAATTAGCTGTGAAGCCTAAAAGCACCAGAGTGTGTGTTCGCTTCACTGCAGAGTATAAAAGAGCTGTTGACTTTAGATCAGATAAAGACTCGGGTGAAGGGAAGGTGATTGGGGTTAAAAAATAATACATATCCTAATATGTATTATATTTCGCACAGGCTAATGCGAAAACACAGAATTGTTAACAATATGGTTTTTTTTTATTTATTTTTTTGCACGACAACTGCATGCGCTTAATTTGGATTTATTATAAAATCTTGTGTCTTAGGAAGAAAAAGTTTGATTATCACAGTTAATCACAGACTATTGTTGTGATTAATCTTAGTAAATTTTGTAATCGATTGACACCACTAGTTTTAACACATTAACCATTTTACCAATTTTGGTCAGATGCTCCTAACCACACATAATGAACTGTTTAAATGTAATTATGGACTTGAAATGGGTTGGTCAGGCTATACATAGTGTCCTATTTATTTGAATTAGCATTAGATCATTACATCTCCACTATGAACAGCCCCCTCCAAAAGTTTTGGAACAGTGAGGCCAATTCCTTTATTTCTGCCCTAGACTGAAAACATTTGTGCTTGACGTTAAAAGATAAATATAAGACATAATATCAATATTTCAGCTTTTATTCCCAGGAGCAGATTTTATTGAGATATTACTAAAGTGATGGCCTTTTACCAGCACAGCAGATTCACTAATTTGGTAGTTTGTATTATGGTAGTGTGTGTGTTTGTGTTTGGTGCTGTTGTGGCTGTCAAAAACACAGTTTTGACTGGAACACTGCTGCTTATAAGTTCCAAAGATACCTCGAATGTGTCTGGCAGCCACTGGATATCAGTGACCGGAGCTTTGTGCCCATTTTCAATCCCCGACACAGCACAGTACCGCACCACCGGCGTGTCTGTCACCTCATCTTCAAACAACTGCCAACAAAACACACAGACAGAAACATGGAGTTATAACACTGATATTCATTTTTAAGAAGTTGTAACAGTATAAAAAACTGCAGTGTTTCTTACATTTCCTTAGAGTAACTAAGCCCTATCTGGACGGGATTAGTATCTCAGGGGGATGTTTGTGAAAAATATTTCACACATTTTTTCAGTGATAAAACTCTTGTATCCGGACTGCAATTTCTAAAAACAGGAGGATCAGTGAGTTTTTTGGCTTTCTCAGTCACATGACATCTTGTTCAGTAGCTCCTCCATTTCCACTCGCTGTTGTGTTTATTTGGATCTCTGTGAAAACGCACGTAAAGTATAATTACGGTGCGTAACAGTGGACAAAAAGATTTTTTATTAAACGTGAAAAGACAAAGCTCAGAGATGTGAACCCGACAGGACTAAAATTACCTTTCAGAGTTCAGTGAAAACAGTAGATAACTAAGCCTGTAATTTTCTCAAAGAATGTCTGAGAAAAACATGTACATGGTCGTTCCCGACGAGAATAAATCACAGAGGACCCCCATAAAAGAGAAAATGATCCCAGGACCCCCTGAGAAACTAATCCCATCCGGATAGGGCTTAAAAGACATTTTTTACATTAATAACTGAAAGAAGTTGCTGTGTTATAATAAAATATAAAGATCTCAGAGCAGCATATCCTTCCTTCCAGATCTGCAACATTTTGTTATTCAGATTAAAGTGCTAAAAGTTTAAGTTGTAGTTATACGCATGTACATAGCAAAAACAGGAGAGTTGAAATGAACCGGCTGAGAGTTGATTTTCACTCTCAAAGTGTAATTTTAACTCATTCAGATTTAAATGGTGTTCAGTGTTGGAGTTATTTAACAGAGTTGAATATTTCAGTGTTAAATCCCACTAAACCCAATAAATACTGGCCAACTCCACAGAGATTTAATTAAACTCCGCCCAGTTAAACAGGTTATTTGCATAATGGGTGTGTCCCCCAGATTCTAACTTACCATCAGTGTGAAATCTTGCCCACCAGGGCTACCTTCCATTGGGTATTGTGTTATATTTTGTTTAATGGTTGTTTGTCTAGCCAATATATTGTAGGCTATAAGAGCAAGTTACCATCCTTTGTACAGTAAATTGTGATAAAGTGTTGGTAATGCACTAAGAAATACAATGGAAAATTACACGCTAACCTGTCCTGAATAATAATTAAATAATAAAAATCATATCAATCGACTAATCTTCTTCTCATATATACACCTTGTCAGAGTTCCTTTTTAACTCACATTTGTATTTCTTTAAATGTTTAACTATTGAAAGAGAGCTATATAACCCTGTGGGAGTTAATTTAACACTTGCCTTTTTGATGTGTACTTATATATTATTATGTACATATATTTTAAATATTAGTATGGTAACTAGTTAATATAATACTGATGACCGATGTGGAGTTTAATGTCAAAGACTGTTAAGTAAATTTACACACACACACACACACACACACATACAATAGCACCATTTGGGTGTCTGTTAGAGTGAGTCGGGTTGCGTCACAGCTGTGTTTGACTGTGGTGTGTGTGTGCGTGTGTGTGTTGCAGGGGGGCTCATTATGCAGGTTATTGAGTAAACAGGGGGTGTAGTGAGGGCAGATGTCAGGTGTGTGTTGAAAAAAGAAAAACAAACACTCTAATTCAATTAGAAGGTGGGGTAATTAAATAAACCCGCCCCCTCCCCAACATCCACAAAGACCCTCCAGCTTCACAACCAGCACAGCTGCTGTGTGTAATCATAAACAATGCACAGCAAACACACACAACACCACCATACTACGGTGGCTGAGAAGGACAAAACATATTAACCATTTTAGGAAGCAAAATACAAAATAAAAAATAATTAACAAGGAAAAAATGTGAGAGGAGAAAGGAAAGAAACTGAAGAAGGGTTTAAACTTAAACTTTAAGCACTCATTGGGGCTCCGAGTGTTCCAGCTTTCCATATGATCCGGAAATCGCTGGTTCGAACCCAAGTCATGCAGCTTGCCATCAGCAGCCGAAGTCCGAGAGAGCAGAATTGACTTTGCTCTCTCTTGGAGGGTAGATGGCGCTCTTTCCCCACTGTATTCCCAAGGTGATGTTGGTTAGCACAAGGCATCTGTGAGCTGATGTATCAGAACTGTAATCTGAATTTGCCTCTGCTCGGGCTGCCTACTCTATAAAATTTCCATCAGCAGCAGTTTGAAAGAGGTGGTGGCTGACTTCACATTTATCAGAGGAAGCATGTGCTAGTCTTCACCCTCCTGTCTACGTTCAAGACTTCCCTCAACTAGGCTCAGGACCGCCCACAGACAGAGCTAAAGCAGGGCTGCAGGCTAGTTAATGTTAGCTTGTGTAATTGTGTAATTAACTTTAGGTTTAAATTGGATCTCCGGTTGATTCTGCGTTTTACTGAGACCCTAAATAAACACTAGGGAAGAATGATTTGACAAGGTAGCTCAACTCGACAGAACAGTGGTGAAAGCGAGTGCCGTTCGCATCAGATTTTATGATATAGAGCAGACTCTGGGGCTTTGAAGTGATGAAACATTTTATAATAAATGAAAAAACGATGGAATGAGATATTTAATAAAGTGCCACGATCATGCTCGTAGATTGTTTCAAAAAGATCCAAAAGTATGACAATAAGATTACTCATGTTGGTTGTTAAAGAAATCTGTTGTGTGAGAATAATTATTGCTTTTTGCTTTTTTTGGGGGGGTATCGGTACCTAATTCAAGGTACTGTACTGGTCGAAAATGTAAAAAAGATACCAAACCCTGTTTAACACCACCACAAAACACAAAGATCATCAACAACCACTTACTGTTTATTAGGTCTACATTTGTTTTGGTACTGGTAAATGTTTTTTTTTTTTTTCTTGTACACTCTAAAAATCAAAAGTATGATATAAGTACTTTTTGTACTCAAAGGTACACTCTTCATAATTTTACCCTCGATGGTACAATATTGGTCTACAGGGTCAGATTTGTTCCCTCTGAAGTACAAAGTCTTTTCTAGCAGCAATAAGTACAGAATTGTACCATTTAACCAACCAAAAGGTACATTCAGTATTCTGTATCACTGTACTGATAAACAATATATATTTTTTAATTGCACAGTTTTTATTTGAAAGCCAGACAATTTTGGATAATCAAGTTCTTGACACATATTTAGTTGATGATAATGTTTATAATCTTTATAATCTTTACTGGTACAAAAATATGGGTACAAAAAAGGACTTTCACTGAAAGGTACTTTTTTGTACCTCAATATAAGGTACAGCCCCAGCGACAAGCTTTGTACTCTTTTATGTAAAAATCTGTACTTATTTTTCTTAGTGTGTGGATTTGATTAAATTACTGAAAAATTGTTTTCTGTCATGCAGTGTTTGTGTTTCCCACCAGTGTGTTTCCATGTAAGTTGTTCTTTCCTCCGACTCCAGCACGAGCGCCCTGCAGTCTCTCCATGTGGGCGGAGATGTCCCACAGTACCACCTGTACAATACAGTAACACTGATTATTATGGGTAATTTACTGCCCTTTAATTGCAGAGTTTTTTTATTCAGTTATTAAAAAAAATAATTCACTTTACTCAATTATCACAAATATAGTCTGGCCTCCAATTCTCACCATTATCTTCAATGTTTTCGCTGGGTGTCCAAATTATTTTGCACGACTGTTACAGTCATATGAAAAAGTTTGGGCACCCCTATTAATCTTAATCATTTTTAGTTCTAAATATTTGGGTGTTTGCAACAGCCATTTCAGTTTGATATATCTAATAACTGATGGACACAGTAATATTTCAGGATTGAAATGAGGTTTATTGTACTAACAGAAAATGTGCAATATGCATTAAACCAAAATTTGGCCGGTGCAAAAGTATGGGCACCCTTATCATTGTATTGATTTGAATACTACTAACTACTTTTTACTGACTTACTGAAGCACAAAATTGGTTTGGTAACCTCATTGAGCTTTGAACTTCATAGCCAGGTGTATCCAATCATGAGAAAAGGTATTTAAGGTGGCCAATTGCAAGTTGTTCTCCTATTTGAATCTCCTCTGAAGAGTGGCATCATGTGCTCATCAAAACAACTCTCACATGATCTAAAAACAAAGATTGTTCAACATAGTTGTTCAGGGGAAGGATACAAAAAGTTGTCTCAGAGATTTAACCTGTCAGTTTCCACTGTGAGGAACATAGTAAGGAAATGGAAGAGCACAGGGACAGTTCTTGTTAAGCCCAGAAGTGGCAGGCCAAGAAAAATATCAGAAAGGCAGAGATGAAGAATGGTGAGAAAATTTGCACCGGTACAAATGATAAGGGTGCCCATACTTTTGCACCGGTCAAATTTTGGTTTAATGCATATTGCACATTTTCTGTTAGTACAATAAACCTCATTTCAATCCTGAAATATTACTGTGTCCATCAGTTATTAGATATATCAAATTGAAATGGCTGTTGCAAACACCCAAATATTTAGAACTAAAAATGATTAAGATTAATAGGGGTGCCCAAACTTTTTCATATGACTGTATTTAATTTTATCATATTATGCAATAGACCTGAAGTATCCACACAAGCTGAGATACAGTCAGTGTGAGGAAAAGACGGAGGCTAAGCAGCTAAGCTGGGTGGATTAGTGGGAAAGTAGAAGGTGTATAGAGGGAAAACACAGCGCACCTGGCCGTTCATACAGCCTCCAGCAATAATATTTGGGTCGGAGGGACAGAACTCGAAGCAGAAGACGTCGTCCGGACATTCCAACATCAACTGCAGAAAGAGACAAGCAGAAAAAAAGAGAGAGAGAGAGAGCAAGAGAGAGAGAGAGAGAGAGAGAGAGAAACTGTGGTCAGAGGAGTTTGATTTCAAAGCAGCTTTCTCTTTCATCTGCCGGACTCTCAGCGATTGGGTTTCAGCTTTTCCAGACCAAATATCATCTCTAAACCTCCATCCCACCGCCACGGCAAAACGATCCCGCTGAAACAATGAAACCTTATTCGGCCAGCGAGGATAAGCCGCAGTGCTTTAAGCCCAGCACTGAGCTTCCATCCTGGACTGCAATTCATTAACCATGAAAGATCAATACAGCTGCACCCGCATCCTCCCTGCTGTCAGATTCACACACACTCCCTCTCACCCCAAACACAGTTCATCAGGTTTCATTACTCATCACAAGCTAATGTAGCAAACAGCCACAGAAGTGTGTACATCAGAAATTAGCCTGGTGCTAAATGAAGGCCTGAACCTTCATAATCCAAACTGTTTGTTCAGTTATCTTTAATAGACGTAAGGGGTTTCTAAAACCCAGTTAAAACCCAGTTTAAACACAGTTTGATGCAAATTTGATTGTTTAAGCCAAAATTCTTATATATGTACAGCTCTTGAAAAGTCCACTGGAGTTTCTGAATCAGTTTCTCTGATTTTGCTATTTATAGGTATGTTTGAATAAAATGAACATTGCTGTTTTATTCTATAAACTACGGACAACATTTCTCCCAAATCCCTAATAAAAATATTATCATTTATAGCATTTATTTGCAGAAAATTCGAAATGGCTAAAACAACAAAAAAGTAATGCAAAGAAAACCCTTTCATATTCATAAATGTTTTAAGAGTAGAAAGAGTTTAGAATTCAATATTTGGTGGAATACTCCTGGTGTTTTTTAATCACAGTTTTCATGCACTTGGCATGTTCTCCTCCACCAGTCTTACACACTGATTTTGGATAAATTTATGCCTTTACTTCTGGTGCAAAAATTCAAGCAGTTCAGCTTGGTTTCATGGTTTGTGATCATCCATCTTCCACTTGATTATATTCAAAGGTTTTCAATTTGGTAAAATCAAAGAAACTCATCATTTTAAATTGGTCTTTTGTTTTTTTCCAAAGCTGTATATATATTGTTATCTAAACATATAATTAGATAGGTCAATAGATGTAGTTCAATAGGTGTGTGTGTGTATGTGTTACCTGTGGGTTGATGGGGTCAGAGAAGCTCCAGAACAGAATAAGAGCAGGGTTCAGCAGTAGTTTAGTAGAACTGTCTATCCTCTCCTCATACGACAGCCTTTCTCTCACTGCCACTGCTATCACACCTGCAGAACACACACACAAACAGTTATAGATCTGGGTTTTATCTGTGCAGAGAGTTCTCAATGGGTGAAAAACAAGCAACTGTTCTAACTGGAGTTAGCTTCTGCGCTAACTCCTTGGCAAGCTATAGAACAAGCTATGGATGAACCATACAGACTTCAGGATGTACCTTTTTTAGGTCTAAAGCAAAGATCGGTTCTACTCACTTTAGGTAATTTTATTTTTACTCAAGTTCTTGTGTCAGTTTTGACACAAGTAGTTTACTTCACTACATTGGAAAACTCCCCGTTGATGAGTAAAAAATAAAATGCTGGGAAAAAAACTAACTGTCCGAATAAAAAAACAAAAAAAAAGTTTTGTTCTCCATGGCAGCGCAGCTGAACTTTTCCCAGCAGTGTTTATTACGGTTAGCAAGAGAGACGCTGTGTGAATCAGCTGTGTAGCCTGTTGTCTGTGCGCGCGGCTCGGGGGAACCGGTGTTCTGTCAAGTTATGCTACCCATCGATATGTGCTTCTTTACGGCACTGCGCATGCGCCGATCAACATTCTTTTTGTATGCTTTCATGTTTTTCATGATAATGAACTGTACAACTATAAAAATACGGTTGATTGTCACCTATATGACCATAACTTTTTAACTTTTTAACAGTGAAAAAAAAATTGGATCATAGAAACCTATGCCACTTGTTCTTGAAAATGTTTTATGGGGTGGTCTGAACAAATACTGCCTGAAAGTTACAAATTATTATTTGGAATAATAGTTCAATAAAAATATTTAATTTATGATTTTTTTTTACATAAAAAATTAAAGTAACTATGTAACTTTTACTCAAAGTACATTTTAAATTGAGTACTTTTTTACTTTTAGAGATTTTTAGATGGGTACTTTTACTTTTACTTGAGTAGAATTTTACCAAAGTAAAGGTACTTTACTTAATTACAATTTTTTAGTACTTTTTCCACCTCAAGCTCAAATCTGATTTTGTCGGTTCACATTCACAAATGTAGATGATCTGTATCTGTGTGTAAAGTGAACTAATCTGTCCCTGAAAACGCTATCTCGCATGAGCACACTGATACGTGTATAAACATATCTTTCCTCACCAACAACAAAAAAACTCATATTTAAGAGACGACTCGTAGCTTTATAAAGGGAAATGGATGAGTTAGCAGCTCATATGTGGAGCATCTTTTGCTGGAGTGGAGAGTAAACAGCTGGACTGAAGTTCATGCTCAGGTCGAGGAGGTAAAAAAAAAAGGCCAGGCGGTTTGCTTTTGGTGTTTTTTTTTGCAGCTATAGCTGCACAGCTGCACCAAGAGATAGAGTGTGGGTACGAGAGAGAAGCACGTAGCGCTAATGCTAATGCGTAAAAGCAAAAAGATGCATGAATTACGCAGTTTAGCTGTGTGTGTGTGTTTCTCTTACCACTGACAGCGGGATGCCAGTTGATGTAGCTGATGGTTTTGTTCTTGCTGTGGTTCAGGTCAGTGAATGATTGGTACTTCTTCAGCTGAGTGTTAGCTTTCCCCCCCAGCACAGGAACCTCCTCCGCCAGGTCCCGCCAGTCATCCACAAACATGTTCATGATAATGTTCTGCTGAATGGCCACCTCTACCCTGCGTGTACAGACACACACACACACACACACGCGCATAGACACACACAGACACACAGGTTACTTTACTTATTAATTGCTCCTGTTTGGTGTGTGCCATTTATAAATGATTTATGTCTCCTGATCCCCCCCTCCAGACCCCTGATGTTTCTGTTGTGTAACACACAAATAATTCACTGCTATATTTAACTCTAAAAAGCACAATTTTGAAGCAGATCAACAACTACAGACTGTTGACAGCTAAATTACAGCTTTCAAACATGTAGAAAGTAGTTTCATTCACTGTTCTGTATGGCTGACATCAGTCACTCTACTTTTATACTTTAAATTGTATTGTATTTTCATATGTATCATTATATCTTATCTTTCTTTTGTGTACTATGTATATCTGCTACTGGTTGTCCAGAATTTTACTCTGGGGTAAATAAAGTATCTACCTGTCTTTCTGTCTGTCTGTTTATCTATCTATCTATCTATCTATCTATCTATCTATCTATCTATCTATCTATCTATCTATCTATCTATCTATCTATCTATCTATCTATCTATCTATCTATTGATCTGTCTGTCTGTCTGTCTGTCTATCTATCTATCTATCTATCTATCTATCTATCTATCTATCTATCTATCTATCTATCTATCTATACATTGATCTGTCTGTCTGTCTATCTATCTATCTATCTATCTATCTATCTATCTATCTATCTATCTATCTATCTATCAATAAATTAATCTGTCTGTCTATCAATAAATTGATCTATCTATCTATCTATCTATCTATCTATCTATCTATCTATCTATCTATCTATCTATCTATCTATCTATACATCTGTCTGTCTGTCTGTCTGTCTGTTTATCTATCTTTCTATCCATCAATAAATTAATCTGTCTGTCTGTCTGTCTATCAATAAATTGATCTATCTATCTATCTATCTATCTATCTATCTATCTATCTATCTATCTATCTATCTATCTATCTATCTATCAATAAATTAATCTGTCTGTCTGTCTGTCTGTATATCTATATGTCTGTCTATCTATCTGTCTATCTATCTATCTATCTATCTATCTATCTATCTATCTATCTATCTATCTATCTATCTATCAATAAATTAATCTGTCTGTCTGTCTATCAATAAATTGATCTATCTATCTATCTATCTATCTATCTATCTATCTATCTATCTATCTATCTATCTATCTATCTATAAATTAATCTGTCTGTCTGTCTGTCTATCAATAAATTGATCTATATATCTATCTGTCTGTCTGTCTGTCTATCTATCTATCTATCTATCTATCTATCTATCTATCTATCTATCTATCTATCTATCTATCTATCTATCTATCTATCTATCTATCTATCAATAAATTAATCTGTCTGTCTGTCTGTTCTGTAACCATGAACAATGTAAACAATAGAAAAACTAGTCTTCCAGTATGAATTCACAGCAGCTAATGTACAAATTAATCAAAACCATTTTGAGTTTTTTTTTGAGAATTTTAAATATTGTATCAATAAAATCTAAGACTGATGGTGCTGATTGATCTACATTGTGGTGTAAAATAAACAAGCCAGCATTTCAGGTTTTTATCGGGACTTTACTTTGTCTTACTTTGTCTATCTGTCTTCACTATATATAAGTGTATTGTAATCTTTAATCATTAAAATGTAATAATGTTTAATAATGTCTTAATTAGTGTCTATTATAATACAATTAATTGAGACATTATTTAAGCATTTAACAGTGTTTATTACTGTCATAAGTACTGTTAATTAATGTACCCTTATTGTAAAGTGTTACCAATGAACAAAAAAATTACTAATATTTGTTTAGTAATAAAGAGATCTGACCTGAGGGTGACGGAGTTGAGGAAGTTCTTCAGGTTCTTTGACAGCAGGATGTTTTCTTTCTCCTCCTCATCGAGAACTCGGGGTTGGTACTGGGTCCACATGTTCCTCTTGTGCTTCCTGTTAAACAACGGCGGGTTCAGTCACTCAGCGCTAACATTAGGTGCTTCTCGGAAGCTCTGCAGATACCTTAACTCTTTCCCCCAGGGCCACGTCCATCTGTCGGCTCCTGGAAACAGCCTTGATGGTAGCATAGTGCCAGTGAGCATTCTGCCAGTGTGTAAGAAGCTCTAAGAGCTTTTTATTTTTTTTGTGGTCGTAACATCTTTCACATGCATATAGCAGTTGTTTAAACCATATTGGGTCTGTTTGAGCATATGTTAAAATGGCCATTATACATAACTAGATATCCAGATACATTTCATATTTTTACTACTTAAATACCATAATGTTTTGCAATAATGAATTTATTAAAATGGTTTATTGCACACAGTTTATTGTAAATACAACTGGGCCTTTTTACGATAACTACTTTGTTTTGGATAATATATTGTGCCAGGAAAAATGGCACTAAACAATATTATTGCCATCTTAAAACCAATTGATGCCACTGATTTAATGATAATATAACAGAGTAATAATTCATTTACACTTAACTTTAAAATCATAATGGTTTATTACGTGGCAGTCCCCCAAGAAGGCTTGTACACAACTTATTAAATATATATATATATACTTTTTATAATTAATTTCTTACTTTGTTTGCCATCAGGCCCATGCATGCTTATAATTAATTTATGAAAAGGTAATATATTAGTTATTATGTAAATATAAAAAAGTATATAATTCAAAACAAAATCTCAAAGGCTCCACAAAAAGTGTATCATCAAAAGTCAACATTAATAAAAAAGGGAAATTTGATGCTATATACTTAATTTAGTAAAATGTGTTAAACAAACATCACACAATTAAAGGTGCTATAAGATGTGCAAAATGATTAAAGAGACGATTCAGCGTTAAAGGGATTTAAGGGTATTGTAAGAGGTGTAGAATTTATTAAAAGCTCCATACATTATTGAAAGTAATTGACTCCAATAGTATAAATGTAATTTAATTTTTCCAATCTAACAATGATTTTTATTTACAATTTAATACACAGTTTTAAATTTAAATCCACTTTTTAAATTCTAAAAAAGAATGAACAAATTTATTACATATATTTATTACAGTCGCTGCAGTTTTCTTACAGATATAGTTATTATAATGGTTTAGTTAATGGAAGATGTGCACAGTGTGGGTGTATAGCAGTACCAGACTGTCTGTGAGGAGGAGCTGCTGGTGACGGGGACGGCCTGAACCCCGGACGCTCTCTCCATCCTCCTGGTGCTGAAGCTGCTGTCCTGGTAGGGGCTGCACTCAACGCACTCTGTGGAATAATCTGAGAAGTGCAGCGGAGCTCCAGTCTCTCTCCGCAAGCGAGACACTTTATAACAGAGCTGAAGAAGAACAGACAGGAGAACAATGATTTCTGGGTAACAATGCATTCACGATTTAATTCAATTCATCAGTCAATTCACTAATGATATTAGGAGCAAACTTTAAATTAAATAATGATATCTTTTTTTGTTATATAAATCCAACTTACTGTTTACTCAAAACATTACAGTAGTGTGAATTTTAATAAAACAAAAGTGCACTGACTTTAGACTTGATAATAAAACACAGTGGATCAACACCAGCAGATGACCTGTCTTCATATATGAAGTCTAAAGTCAGTGCAGTTTTGCTTTCCCAAAAAATCTTACAGCACTTCATGCTTCCCTCTGCTACTGACAACTTTTATGGAGATACGGATTTCATTTTCCAGCAGGACTTGGAACACTGACCACACTGCCAAAACATCAAACAAAATAAATGCTTAAATAGATCACTCTGTGTGTAATACATCTATATAATATGAGTTTCACATTTTGAATAGAATTACTGAAACAGTTTTTTTGAGATGCACCTGTAATTATGTAATTGGTAATGGTAATGTCTGAGACATTAACATCTGATATTAGTTGGCATTGTTACGCCCTCGCTATGTTTTCCTGTGTTTTCCCCGTTTCCTAGTGTGTTTCTCTTGTACTTTTCCATCACGTGTGTGTAATTTGTAGCTCCGCCCCTCGTTACCTGTTTCCCCAGGTGTTCAGTGTTTCATGTTACTATAAATAGCCCTCCTCTGCCACCTTGTCCTCCGTCGGTCTTTGCACCTTCCCCTGTTGTTTTGTCACGTCACGTTATTGCTTTCTCCACGTTTCATATTTACTCGCTCTTGTTTATTGTCATTCACGTTATTTCTAGTCACGTTTATTTCCTGTTTGTTTCTTTGTTTATTTTGTATATATTTTCGTATTTATCCTTTGTATATATATCCCTAGCCTTGTTTGTACTTATCTGTTTAGTTTAGCTATTTGTTTGTTTTCCCTGTTTGTTTATGTATATATATTTATTCGTTATTCCCCTGTTTGTTTATTTGTTTATTTGTTATTTATTAAAGTCTTGTTCTTACCCGCATTTAAATCAGCCTCCCGTCTCATCCCAGCGTTACAGGCATGGTATATAAATGAAAACATCTAATTTATTGCATTAAAAACACTAATAAACTGTTATAATTATGGTAACAATTGTATTGTATTTATAAAAATTCGCACAACTGTAATGTTTTGAGTATATACAGAGCTTTTTTTAATGTTTTGAATGTGTAAAATGTATAATTTTACACATTCACAAATTAAAACGAGCTCTGTAATAGTGCAAAAGAGTCTATTAAATAGCTGGATTCATTAAAGATCATTAGATAATTTAAAAGTAGTCACGCAATGAGGAAAAAGAAATCCTGTATAAAAAAAGATGCATCGTGATGCAACGATAATCGTTTTTTAATCGAATTGCAGACCTTTGAATTAAGATCAAATCGTAAGGTGCCTGGAGATTCCCACCCTCTCAGGGGAAATGACTACACAGTAACAGTGAGTGTAAGAGACAGGAGGACACATTCAATATGCAAATCCATGGTGCCAGGAGCCAATGGGTAATATGTGAGTTTTACTTGAGTTTTATTTTCATTGTCCAAACATAAACCACACCAGACCAGCGACTTTCAGTGACAGTTAAATATAAAAATAAATATTCTATTAATTTAATATAATATCGTAGCAAACCTGCCATTTCTCCCAATCGAACACAGCTAAATCTTTAATTATGTAGTTCTGCTTTTACAGTATTAGCTAGACTTACCTAATCTGTTAAGCAATTAAAAAATCCTCACAAATCTAAACTACACTTTATTTTACTGTGGACGTTTAACCTGCTCAAGTAATCCTGAGGCCGTTTAAAAACAGGAGCAACTAACTGTATGCGGAGCTAAAACGGCTTTGAACAATAATGTTCTGTATACATCCTAAAATCTAAAGAAGCACACAGTCACATTTTTATCGTTATGAAACACCTCTACTGCTGTAATCTGCAGTATAATCTATATCAGCTGTGTATTGTGGGTCTTTGACCTGTGTGAAAAGTTGTGTATTGTGTATGTGGTGTGTATTCCGCTTGTGTATTGTATATGTGTGTGAGTATCGTACTTTAGGTCTGGTGTCCATCAGAGATTCGTCCTCAATCTCTCTCTCACTGCCAAGAGACACCCAGGCCTGTGGCTCCGGAGTTTTCTGCACCATTATCTCAGACAGATCCTCACTTTCACCCTCTTCTTCTTCTTCTCCATCCACTTCAGCGGGAGACTGAACAACCAGAACACACCAAAACATTTATCCACCATTCACTGATCAACTGGGAGCAATAATTCCTGACAAAAATACACTTGTAAAGGAAAAGTGCATTTAAGTATCTTTTTAAAAGTATACTTAACATGGAAAAGTACGTACTTTTTAAGTATTTTTTAAAATATGTACTTAAATACATACTACATGTACTATTTTGAAACAACTTATGGCAACTTGTTGTTGGTGTTAATTAGAACTGTTCCTGTGGTCTTCCATTTCCCCACTATGTTCCTCACAGTGCAAACTGACAGCTGAAATCTCTGAGATAGCTTTTTGTATTCTCAAATATCAACGTGTTCGTCTGTTTTAGATGGTAGCCCTGAAGTGCAAAACAAATTAACATGTCAGATAATAATATTACAAACATTTTAAACAAATTTACGTACAAAAATAATTACATTCAAGAAAACAAAATTACCAAAGAAAAATATATTTTACATGGGCAAAAAAAAACATTACATTTCAGAAAAACAAATTTACAAGACGCAAAACACTTTAACCAGCACTGAAACACTTTAACCAGCACTGAAACACTTTAACCAGCACTGAAACACTTTAACCAGCACTGAAACACTTTAACCAGCACTGAAACACTTTAACCAGCACTGAAACGCTTTAACCAGCACTGAAACGCTTTTACCAGCACTGAAACACTTTAACCAGCACTGAAACACTTTAACCAGCACTGAAACACTTTAACCAGCACTGAAACACTTTAACCAGCACTGAAACACTTTTACCAGCACTGAAACACTTTAACCAGCACTGAAACACTTTTACCAGCACTGAAACACTTTAACCAGCACTGAAACACTTTTACCAGCACTGAAACACTTTAACCAGCACTGAAACACTTTAACCAGCACTGAAACACTTTTACCAGCACTGAAACACTTTTACCAGCACTGAAACGCTTTTACCAGCACTGAAACGCTTTTACCAGCACTGAAACGCTTTAACCAGCACTGAAACACTTTAACCAGCACTGAAACGCTTTTACCAGCACTGAAACGCTTCAACAAGCACTGAAACGCTTCAACAAGCACTGAAACGCTTTTACCAGCACTGAAACACTTTTACCAGCACTGAAACACTTTAACCAGCACTGAAACACTTTAACCAGCACTGAAACACTTTAACCAGCACTGAAACACTTTTACCAGCACTGAAACACTTTAACCAGCACTGAAACACTTTTACCAGCACTGAAACACTTTAACCAGCACTGAAACACTTTAACCAGCACTGAAACACTTTTACCAGCACTGAAACACTTTAACCAGCACTGAAACACTTTAACCAGCACTGAAACACTTTAACCAGCACTGAAACGCTTTTACCAGCACTGAAACGCTTTTACCAGCACTGAAACGCTTTAACCAGCACTGAAACACTTTAACCAGCACTGAAACACTTTTACCAGCACTGAAACACTTTAACCAGCACTGAAACACTTTAACCAGCACTGAAACACTTTTACCAGCACTGAAACACTTTTACCAGCACTGAAACACTTTAACCAGCACTGAAACACTTTAACCAGCACTGAAACACTTTTACCAGCACTGAAACACTTTTACCAGCACTGAAACACTTTTACCAGCACTGAAACACTTTAACCAGCACTGAAACACTTTAACCAGCACTGAAACGCTTTAACCAGCACTGAAACGCTTTAACCAGCACTGAAACGCTTTAACCAGCACTGAAACGCTTTTACCAGCACTGAAACGCTTTAACCAGCACTGAAACGTTTTAACCAGCACTGAAACGCTTTTACCAGCACTGAAACGCTTTTACCAGCACTGAAACACTTTAACCAGCACTGAAACACTTTAACCAGCACTGAAACACTTTTACCAGCACTGAAACACTTTAACCAGCACTGAAACGCTTTAACCAGCACTGAAACACTTTTACCAGCACTGAAACACTTTAACCAGCACTGAAACACTTTAACCAGCACTGAAACACTTTAACCAGCACTGAAACACTTTAACCAGCACTGAAACACTTTTACCAGCACTGAAACACTTTTACCAGCACTGAAACGCTTTAACCAGCACTGAAACGCTTTAACCAGCACTGAAACACTTTTACCAGCACTGAAACACTTTTACCAGCACTGAAACACTTTTACCAGCACTGAAACACTTTTACCAGCACTGAAACACTTTAACCAGCACTGAAACACTTTTACCAGCACTGAAACACTTTTACCAGCACTGAAACACTTTAACCAGCACTGAAACACTTTAACCAGCACTGAAACACTTTTACCAGCACTGAAACACTTTAACCAGCACTGAAACGCTTTTACCAGCACTGAAACGCTTTTACCAGCACTGAAACACTTTAACCAGCACTGAAACACTTTTACCAGCACTGAAACACTTTAACCAGCACTGAAACACTTTAACCAGCACTGAAACACTTTAACCAGCACTGAAACACTTTTACCAGCACTGAAACACTTTTACCAGCACTGAAACACTTTTACCAGCACTGAAACACTTTAACCAGCACTGAAACACTTTTACCAGCACTGAAACACTTTAACCAGCACTGAAACACTTTTACCAGCACTGAAACGCTTTAACCAGCACTGAAACGCTTTAACCAGCACTGAAACACTTTAACCAGCACTGAAACACTTTTACCAGCACTGAAACACTTTAACCAGCACTGAAACACTTTTACCAGCACTGAAACACTTTAACCAGCACTGAAACACTTTTACCAGCACTGAAACACTTTAACCAGCACTGAAACACTTTTACCAGCACTGAAACGCTTTAACCAGCACTGAAACGCTTTTACCAGCACTGAAACGCTTTAACCAGCACTGAAACACTTTAACCAGCACTGAAACACTTTAACCAGCACTGAAACACTTTAACCAGCACTGAAACACTTTAACCAGCACTGAAACGCTTTAACCAGCACTGAAACGCTTTAACCAGCACTGAAACGCTTTAACCAGCACTGAAACGCTTTTACCAGCACTGAAACGCTTTAACCAGCACTGAAACGCTTTAACCAGCACTGAAACGCTTTTACCAGCACTGAAACGCTTTTACCAGCACTGAAACACTTTAACCAGCACTGAAACACTTTAACCAGCACTGAAACACTTTTACCAGCACTGAAACACTTTAACCAGCACTGAAACGCTTTAACCAGCACTGAAACACTTTTACCAGCACTGAAACACTTTAACCAGCACTGAAACACTTTAACCAGCACTGAAACACTTTAACCAGCACTGAAACACTTTAACCAGCACTGAAACACTTTAACCAGCACTGAAACACTTTTACCAGCACTGAAACACTTTTACCAGCACTGAAACGCTTTAACCAGCACTGAAACGCTTTAACCAGCACTGAAACACTTTTACCAGCACTGAAACACTTTTACCAGCACTGAAACACTTTTACCAGCACTGAAACACTTTAACCAGCACTGAAACACTTTTACCAGCACTGAAACACTTTTACCAGCACTGAAACACTTTAACCAGCACTGAAACACTTTAACCAGCACTGAAACACTTTTACCAGCACTGAAACACTTTAACCAGCACTGAAACGCTTTTACCAGCACTGAAACGCTTTTACCAGCACTGAAACACTTTAACCAGCACTGAAACACTTTTACCAGCACTGAAACACTTTTACCAGCACTGAAACACTTTTACCAGCACTGAAACACTTTAACCAGCACTGAAACACTTTAACCAGCACTGAAACACTTTAACCAGCACTGAAACACTTTAACCAGCACTGAAACACTTTTACCAGCACTGAAACACTTTTACCAGCACTGAAACACTTTAACCAGCACTGAAACACTTTAACCAGCACTGAAACACTTTTACCAGCACTGAAACACTTTAACCAGCACTGAAACACTTTTACCAGCACTGAAACGCTTTAACCAGCACTGAAACGCTTTAACCAGCACTGAAACACTTTAACCAGCACTGAAACACTTTTACCAGCACTGAAACACTTTAACCAGCACTGAAACACTTTAACCAGCACTGAAACACTTTTACCAGCACTGAAACACTTTAACCAGCACTGAAACACTTTTACCAGCACTGAAACGCTTTAACCAGCACTGAAACGCTTTTACCAGCACTGAAACGCTTTAACCAGCACTGAAACGCTTTAACCAGCACTGAAACACTTTAACCAGCACTGAAACACTTTAACCAGCACTGAAACACTTTTACCAGCACTGAAACACTTTAACCAGCACTGAAACACTTTAACCAGCACTGAAACACTTTTACCAGCACTGAAACACTTTAACCAGCACTGAAACACTTTTACCAGCACTGAAACACTTTTACCAGCACTGAAACACTTTTACCAGCACTGAAACACTTTAACCAGCACTGAAACACTTTTACCAGCACTGAAACACTTTAACCAGCACTGAAACACTTTTACCAGCACGTCTTGTGTTTTGCGTCTTGTAAATTTGTTTTAAGTTTTGTAAATTTGTTTTTCTGAAATGTGTTGTTTTTTTACATGTAAAATATATATTTTTCTTTGGTAATTTTGTTTTCTTGAATGAAATTATTTTTCAAATGTAAATTTGTTTTAATTTTTGTAACTTTGTTTTCTGACATGTTAATTTGTTTTGCACTTCAGGGCCACCGTAGTTTTATGATGTACCTAACTGAAATTGCTGATCCGAACTAGTACTTTACTTTAATAGGGGTCTATTAAATGTAGGACTATTATTTTAACCTTGGGTATCTCTACCTGAACTCCAGTACAGGGTTTGTGTACTCTGTCCACCACCAGTCTGAACAGCGCTGTCTTACCCTGAGCATGCTCTCCTTAGCGTCCACTGTGAGAACCAGGTAGAAGCTCTGGCCGTAGGTGAAGTCTCTGTCAAACACCAACAGGATCTCATCTTCAGGATAGTCCTGCAAAAACACAGACGCCTAAAACCAGCTGCCAAATTCATTAGGCTTCATAAGCATCAGTGAGCCTTGGACACTTGGCTATATATTGACATTTTATTGTATCATGATACATTTTTTATTTTATCAACAGTATGCTTTAAAGGAGAACTCCGCTGTAAAACTGAAATTTAGTGTAGTAAAACATAATGAAGAGTACTAACCTTTGTTGAATAGTGCACCTATTTTTCGGCAGCTTTCCGAAATCCTGTAATTTTTTGTTTTAAGTTGTCCAAACAGGCTTTAAAATGGATTATATGGGGCATATTTTGCCCCTGCACATAAATAGTTTTTTTTTGTTATCCTAGTTTAAAGTAGCTCCACACCTTATTGGTAGAATCTGGAGTGCCCTGACATTTACAGTTTTTTCCAATTGCTAAAACACAATTTTGTAAACTAGGCTTGTTTTATCAAATATTTAACACAATTCACGAAACCACACACTCAAACTGCAAAACACCTTATATATCCTGAAAAAGGAAGCACTGCAAGCAAAACTAAATACAGCATTATCAAAATCAAACTTTTGCACCAACTAAGACACACTTCCTTCAGGTTACCAGATTTTTGTCTAACCATCTACACACTGCTGGGTATAATGAAAAGCACTGTCACCTTCAGTAAGCTTAACCATAATACAAAAACAGTTCAAATTGTAGAAAATTCTTCAGATTGTTCACATGCACAGAAATAAATGCAGACACACACAGATGCTGCCGAATATTTTATTGTTCAGTAAAACAAGTCAATGCAATGCAGCAGAAATACATTGGAACAA
Organism: Astyanax mexicanus; assembly: GCF_023375975.1. Taxonomy (NCBI): domain Eukaryota; kingdom Metazoa; phylum Chordata; class Actinopteri; order Characiformes; family Acestrorhamphidae; genus Astyanax; species Astyanax mexicanus. Next base: position 6,810,195 of record NC_064420.1, on the reverse strand, counting down.
ACAAAAATATGCTCACAAAAACAATAAACTGAAAAAAAAATACAAAAGAAATCTGCAAGAAAAAAAATAGAAAAAAGAGGCAAGAAAAATAATTAGACAGCTTCTTGCCGTACAGCTGGGTCTGGCCACAATGCCACGTCCACATCACAGGCAATATTGTCCTTTGCCAGACATTGAGGGAAGAAGCGTCTTGAGTGCCTTATCCATCCCTGAATTGCACCCACATCAATTTCATCACATGCCTCTTCCATAGCCTGCAGAAGAGGCATGCGCACAAAGGGCTGCCGGTCATATACCTTCCACCGCCATGCTGAAAAGAACTCTTCTATGGGGTTCAGAAATGGTGAGTATGGTGGGAGGTATTGCACGAGAAATGGTGGGTGGTCAGCAAACCAGTTTTGGACTGTGGCTGCACGATGCGGCTCAAGTTGGGCTGAACTCTCTGTCCAGCTTCTCTCATTGTCAGCCCATGGTTGATGACATGATCAACTAAGGTTGCTCTGATTTCATTTGAAAGTCTTCTTTGGCCTTGAATTCCTCTAGCAGCTCTACCCCTACCTCTAAATCTTCCTCCACCTCTCATTCTTACCCTGCCTCTTCTTCCCTCTGCAGCAGCTTCCATTGTTGTTATAAAAGAAAGGCTCACCTGTGGGCTTTTTATAGTGCTTACCTCCTGATTGAAGTGCCAACAATTAACCAATGAGGTGTTTGGCCAGGTGGCACATATATCGTCCAATTAGCTCATGTTTTGTCATGTTGAATGGCAGTGTTTTGACATGGCAAACATGTGACTTTATCTCAGATTGTTGTGTGTTATGTAGAGAATCGTGTTCAGTGCAGTTAAAAAGTGCCATTCTGAATTGTAAAATGTGTGTAAAGCAGAAAACGTGTTTAGAGTTTTGGATACTTGAGAAATATACTTATGTAAGGGTGCCTTGAGTGTTTGTGTGTTCATTTGTTTGTAGGCGGATGTATGTGGATGTCTGCTATATATATATTCTATGGACATTTTAATTATTTATTTAATTTTTTACTCTTGATGGAGGGGTGTGTGCTGTGTTGTGTTGTTTATACTGTTGTAGTTGTGTGCCTATATGTACCTGTTACTTTGGAAAAAGGGAAAAAACAATCAAAATATATTCACAAAAAAAAGGAATTTACTGATTTGGAAATTGAATGAAAACTGTTTACCTGCTGCCTAATATATTTACCCCTTTGACAGATTCCACTTGACCCAAATCATCAGTGATATACACTTTACCTGGCAGTGGCTTTAATGTTATGGCTGATCAGTGTATATGTATGCAAATATAGCATGCTCAGGTGTAAATAAATGAATACAGAGTCTCACCAGGATGGCCTGCTTGATGGGACTGAAGTCTGAAATGGCCGCCCTGGTCTTCATGTCCTGGATGATGTCCTCTTTCTTCAGCAGCCTGTAGGGGTCGTCCCCCGTCACGTCCTCATCTGCACGGCAACCGAACAGCTCCTGAGTGGCGGAGGTGAGGACCAGGGGAAAGATGTGGTCAGGGTGACCTGGGGAAGATGGACAAAAAAATACAAATACAGCAAATATAGGTGGGAAAAGGTGGGAACAAGTAATCAAATTGCAGTAACAATAATTTCCAAGTCTTCACACTCAAGTCACCTAAGTTAAATATAGAAGTAGGCCTGTCGCGATAACTATGTTATCGACTTATCGTTCGATATTTTTTTTATTGTTTTTTTAATGGGTGCAAGCCCCACGCAGTTACCATGCTAGTGTTCCTTGCTCTGAATTTGTCCGACAGATACATTAAAAATTAAAAATAAATTTGTAGCAAGAGCTCTGGGCTGCTGAGCTACCTGTGTCTTTGATCATATAAACACATTGTGTGTTTTTTTTAAGTAATGTGTGCTTTAAATTATATACATACATGATCAGAAAAAGGAATCTGCAAGTGTCTTTGTGTTATGTCCGGAGTAAAAAAAAAAAAGTTAAATTAATGTAAATGTTACTATTATCTATTCTTTCTAGTTCTTTCTTATTTTTTTTTTATTAAAGGTCTGTTTAATATTTAGTGCCGTTTTCTCAGAACCCACAGAGTCCCAGGGTGGTTGTACGTTATTTGTTTTAGTTATTTAGGATATTAAATATTTTTATTGGAAGCCCAATGTCTGTTAAATGGTGTAATAGTATTATGTTAGTGCATTATTACTGTGGCATATTGTCTTAAAGCTCCTTTTGGAGCCCAGATGCAGCAAAAAGCATTTTCTATAGTGGCGCTTTAAAATGATTATATTATTATTTATCGCAATCATTTCTGGGACAACATATTGTCCTGAAAATTTTGTTATCGTGACAGGCCTAGATAGAAGGTAAGAAAGAAGAGTGAGAGCTTTGTTCACATTAGCTATTGTTTACTCCAATAAATTTACCCCTTTAACCCCTTCAGTTCAGCTTTAACCTGCTGGCACACAATTGACCTTCAATGTGGAAATGTGGTTTAAATATGGTAGAAGTAATGTTTGTTGTTATTTCAACGTTGAAACTACATTTAATGTTAAATTGTTGTGGAAATGTTGAAAATTTTTCCTCAACCTTCTGCCTTTTGAATTAGCATCTTACATTTCATCACCAGAAAATTAAAAAAACGGTTGGATGGAGGGATGAAAAAGTGGTTTTACTTCCAGCTGCAGTAAATACTTTTTAATTTGGCACCAATTCTTCACCATACCTGGAGGTATGTTCATGTTTTATGTTTTAATGTTGTGTTTTTGAGATCAAATTTTGAATCAGATTAGTATTGGTAAGTAACATTCTTTATACTCAGCTTTACTACAGTAATGCAAGTTTATTAACACTCTGTTGCCATGAAACCTCTCACACTAAATTGACAGGTGTTTCAGTTTCATTGTCCAACCCCTGTATGAACATGTGTATTATCGTGTATTATTATTTCAGCATCTGCCCTGAATTCCCACATCGGTGCATCCTTAACTGGAATGCAGTTAATTCAGGTGTGACATCATTCCTGTTTGAACAGAATAGAATGCAGCATAAATATAGGACACCCCCAGGGCATCATGGGAAATGTAGTGCAAATCTTTCCAGCACATTCTAATACCAGCCAGTGTAAAGCTTGGCTTTGAGAGCAGTGCTGTTTGAGAACAATGCTGTGTCCATTAGCGGCGCTGGCCGCGGGGAAAACACACAGGCCTACAGTGTGCTGGCCTCCATCCAGCAGGCATAAACACAGGGCTCCCTTAGAGCCGACACACGGCAGTAAATGTGGCTTAGCGTAATGATAGTGTGCAGTGCTTGTACGCTACTGACGAGAAGCAGAGAGAGAAAACATCAACACAGACGTGCACCTACAAACGACTTCCTGAAGAGACTCAGTCCTCCAAATAAACCCTACGTTCAACCAGAGAATAACAATAACACGAGGTTATTGAACGTACAACACACGTGTGATATTTGTGAGGGAAGTTTTAATTTTAATTTGAGCTACTTGCGCTAATCTAATACATATCCAATTAGTGACAATGCAACTCTAGTGAAAAAAGTATTATTATTCTATAGTGCACTAAAGTGTTCTTGTAGCCACATTATTATTAATCAGTATATTTAAAGATGTCCCCACATCACTAAAGGGTGATGTCCGCAGCACAGGGCGTCTGTGAGCTGATGTATCAGAACCGAGTCCCTGCACTTTCCTCCAAGTGCAATGGGCTACTCGACAATGCTGCATCAGCAGCAGCTCGAAAAGAAGCGGTGGCTGGCTTCACATGTATCGGAGGAGGCATGTGTTAGTCTTCATCCTCCTGGTTTGTTGGGGCATCACTAGTGATAGGTGGAGTCCTAGTGAGTGGGTTGGGTAATTGTCTGTGCTAAATTGTGGAGAAAATGGGAAAAATTTGAAATAAAATTAAATAAAAAAAAATTGTGATAAGTGTACTTAACTGTACTAAAATGGAACTATTTTAAATATACTTAAGTAACATTTAAACATACTACTTCATTCTTGTTCCTGTCTTTTGTAAGTAGCACACTTCTAGTATACTTTGTTGGGTATAAAAAATATATTTTAATATACTGTACTACATTTTTTACTGTGCTACAAATTTACTAAAAAGTATGATCAAAGTTTACTTTTAAACATTTGATGAAAGCATAATATTAATGTACTTTTTAATATATTTAATACCTAAATCTTTAGACATTTCTCCATATGTTTTAAGTACAATTATGTACAATTAAACATACTATTCATGTATATAACCCCACATTTTAAGTATGCTTACAGTAAAATTATAATATATTTACTAAGTATTAAAGTACAACTGTTTCACTATTATACACAGAGTATATTAGAAATGTACTAAGAACTGATGGTAAATATATGTGATCTATTTACATTAGAGTACAAATATGCTTCTTGTTCCTGTTTTTTGTAAGTAGCACACTTCTAGTATACTTCGTGTGGTATAAAAAAAAATACATATACATACGTATATATATATATATACGTATATATATATATATATACGTATATATATACGTATATATATATATATATATATATATACGTATATATATATATATATATACGTATATATATATATATATATATATATATATATATATATATATATACGTATATATATACTGTACTACAATTTTTTGCGTGTTACAAATTTACTTAAAAAAATTTATTTGACATTTAAATGTGTTAATTAACACGGTATCCTATTTTAAAAATTATAATTACAGAACATTAAAATACATTTAACTGTTACATTCATTCAATACTAAATATATATTTAAACATTTTACCAATGTGGAAAAATGAATTTACTTTATAAGAAGTTACATTGTACTTAAAGTAAACTACTGTAACAGTTGTTTTTAACACACTTTGCTAAAAAATTGTAAAAGTATATTTGAATATAAATAGAGAAATATTCTGACTTACATTACACAAAAAGTGTACTTCATAGTAGTCTATTTATTTAAAATAAAATATATTTGATGAAAGCATAATATTAATGTAATTTTAATATATATTAGGTAAGCACCTAAATCTGTTAGTATATTTACAGCATACTTAGACATTTCTCAATATGTTTTAAGTACAATTGAGTTTTTTTTTTTTACCTGGGATATTTGTACGTAAATGAGGGAAATGGGACAGCAGCAAGCTTTAGTGGTGGAAAAAGGAAGTAACAGAGCTCTAAAATATCTGGATTAATATCGGTTTCAATAAAATTAAAAAGCTTAATTGCTGCTGTGTGGTGTTTCTAATGAATTTGCCAAACACTGCTACAGATGCAAAACGCAAAATGCTAGTACTAAACAAAAAAAAATTCAATGTATAGAAATGTGTTCCCAGGGGTGTTAAAGTATTTACATAATAAGTTGCCATTTTTCCTGCGGTTATAGGTGTTGTTTCCTTGAATATGAAAGAAATTATGAAATTCCAATCTGAAGCCATTCCCTGCGGACGCTGGCCTATAGAAGCTGATATCAGACGACAGAAGCTGTCGTACACACTGAGCGATCATATTACATCATCAAAGTGCTTGTGACGTAACAGAAGGTAAGAGAAGACCCTGTGTTTGTGAGAGCTGTGAAAGAAGCGGATGACCAAAAGCACGCACTGGGTATGGAGCTACTGAGAGCTGGAGCTCACAATACTGAACTGCTGCAAGCTAAAGCATATATACACACTATCACTACACTACAACACAATACAGCAGCGTGCATCCTCACAAGTATACCCAGGAGTGTGTGTGAGGTGTATAGAGTACAGAGTAGAGTTCATACACCAATTCTAAGGTCAAATACAGGCACTTTTTATAGTCAATTTTTAAGCTTTTCCAGCACCTTTGAGGTGTGGTAAATAAAATGTACACAAATACATATATACTTATAAAAAATAAATATTAATATTCTGCTATAAACCAATATTCCCAAATTTTTAACCAGTTATACATAACTAAACGCCATTATATAAAATCGCTAAAACATTAATCCCTATAAACCATTATATATAGCTCTTTGCGAGCTTTAGTTTTCTTCCCGGTAACATTAGTGTGTAATTTATCTGGTCGCTAAGGTTAGCTAGCTCGTCACTAACTGTAGTAATTTTAGTTAGCTTGTTGCTACACTTAGCTAGCTTATCGCTACCTTAAATTCTCTCCCTGGTAGCATTAGAATTTTAGCTAGCTCGTTGATACAGTTAGCTAGCTTATCGCTATGGCTAGCTAGCTCGTTGCTAACTTTGGTTCTCTCCCCGATAATATTAGTATTTTAGTTAGCTCATCGCTATGGTTAGCTAGCTCGTTGCTAACTTTGGTTTTCTCTTTGATAACATTAGTGTTTTAGTGAGCTCGTTGCTACAGTTTCCTAGCTTGTTGCTACGCTTAGCTAGCTTGTTGCTAACTTTAATTCCCTCCCCGATAACATTAGAATTTTAGTTAGCTCATTGCTACGGTTAGCTATCTCGTTGCTATGGTTAGCTAGCTCGTTGCTAACTTTAGTTCTCTTCCCGGAGAACTATAGGACTCTCGTCCACAGTCTACTAGTCCACCTCACACCGAGACAGGGTGCTTTCACACCTGAAAGTCTGGACCGTGGTCCGAACCATGGTTCGTGTGTTTGCTACATTGTATATATTTGTTCGGCTTATTTTAGTTTTTTAAACTGCAGTTTAGGGAGCGCACCAAAGACCTTTGTGTGATACCACTACATCCTTTCATCATCACTTACGTATCGATGCGTTTTCCTTAACTTGACAATGAGATGCGTTTGACATTGGCGTGTTTACAATTCAGCCGGTGGTTCATTCGGTGGAAAGCCTTTCCAGGATCAGGATAAAATGAATAAACAGATTCATTTCGTCTGCATAGTAGTGCTGCTATTGTGTTTTTTTATACCAGCAGCAGCAACTTCAGGCACAGTACTCTAGGTTAGTTCAAATTCACTAAACGAACGTGCTTGTCCTGAAGCAACTGTATCGCCGCCAACAGATAAGGAGAAAAAACGGTTATTATTCCTGTAATTGGTCCGAAAGTCCGAACCATCCAGAAAAGCGCTTTCACACTGCAGGCGAACCGGACCATGGTTCAGAAGATCCGGACCGAGACCACCTCTCTTGGTCGGACCAAAATCTGGTCCTTTGGTCCAAACCGTGGTTCGCGCCCCCTTTAACACCTGCTACTTTGGTTCGGACCAAACTGAAAAATCCGAAAGTCCGGATCAAACGAGGCAGGTGTGAAAGTTTGATAAAATAGGTAAAATGATTACTGCTTTAAAAAAACGAATACGTTCCCAAGTAAATCAGATTAATTATGTGACCAAGTCTGTATTTTAAAAGCTATTATTTCCCCAACTAGGACTTTTCCCTAAGGTTTCTGTCTATCTATCCGTCCATCCATCCACCCATCCTTCAGTCCAGAAAATGACTCCAAGCCTTTTTACCTGTTTCTGCAGAACTCTCCTCTGCGGACAGCACTTCATTCTTCTTATCTGAAACAAAATTAAATGATATAATGTCTAGACTGTAAAAAAAAGAAACACTGCATTATACACTGTCTGCTGTACTCACTACTCTCTCACACTTTCTTACCTTTCTGTTTATTCACATTACTTCTAGGTTTCTTAGCACTCATTCCTGTAAACACAAAAATGACAGCCCCCAATAATAAAACAGTATAAAATATTAAAATAAAATAAAAATACATTCCAGACCCATTTTACAGTATGAAAGAAACTCAATTCACTAAGAAAGAAATTACAAGAAGCTCAGATGAGGGGAAAAAAGGGAACCTTTGGGGATAAACGTGAGTGGATTGCGACACCTAGTGCTGTAAAAAGAAACTAAATTAAAATATTAAAATTAGCATGTTAACATTTACAGCTCTGGAACAAATTAAGAGACCACTTCAACTTCTGAATCAGATTTTGCTACTTATAGATTTGTTTGAGTAAAATGAACATTGTTGTGTTACTCTATAAACTACAGACAACATTTCTCTCAAATTCCAAATAAAAATATTGTCATTTAGAGCATTTATTTGCAGAAAATAATAAATGGCTGAAATAAAAAAGATGCAGAGCTTTCAGACCTCAAATAATGCAAAAAAAAAAAAACATATTAATATTTACAAAGTTTTAAGAGTTCAGAAATCAATATTTGGTGAAATTACCCTGATTTTAATCACAGATTTCATGCATCTCGGCATGTTCTCCTCCACCAGTCTTACACACTGCTTTTGGATAACTTTATGCCACTCCTGGTGCAAAAATTCAAGCATTTCAGCTTGTTTTTTCTTTGTGGAGAGGGAACAAAACACTATATATTAAATATTCTAAAGATCTCATTTGAGAGTTTGCTTTAGATACTATTCTTGCAAAGCCAAATATATTCATTGTAAAACAGTGGTCTGGTAGCTCCCAGGATCTTTTTTCTGGCTATATAATAGCTTTTGCTGGTTACCTGAACAACCATGATGCTGTTAATAGTGCTGAAACAAGAGCTACTGCAGCCTTGGAGTATATCAGAAGAACAGACTCTTAAACAGTCTTTATCTGCTCATTTATGCATCGTTAAACTAAAGAAACACAGAATTAGATCTGAAGAGAGTCCTCAGTAAAATCACTAGCGACTGCACCACAATTTACAAGCTCTTTTTAGCATGAATCAATGCAGTTACACACCTTACAGACTGTCACTTTAACACAACTGTTTCTCAGAATGATTTTAAGCTTTAAAAAGAAAATGTAATACAATGAAATAACTTTTTATTGCCTGTATAAGACTAAACAAAGGAATTAGTGCACTGATATGGAAACTTAATTATTATTATTATTATTATTATTTAATTGTGCTTTTCTACACCGCAAGTGCACAGTATACGCTATAAAAAACAAAATATGATAATACAAGATATACATATTTAATGTTAATAAAGTTTAATACAAACCATACAAACAGTACCAGTCAAAGGTTAGGACACACCTTCTCCTATAATGTTTTTCTTTGTTTCTTTATTTACTTTTTTTTATCTACATTGTAGATTAATATTAAATACATAGAAATAACTAAGGGACATATATATAGAATTATGTAGCAAACAGTAAAAAAGTGTTTGTCCACCACATTAATCCCCTGATCTAAACCTGATAATCTGAGATGGTGATTTGAGGTGATTTATTTGGGGTGAGCTCGAGCTTCACAGCGTGAAGGAAAAGCAGCAACTATTGTACTACAGCACCTCCAGAAACTCCTTCAAATTGTTTAGAAAACTATTCCAGGTGACTCTCCCTCATGAAGACACTAAAATCAAAATACCAAGAGCAGATCTGTCCTCAAAGATAAATGTGCTACTTAGAAGAATCTAAAGCAGCTATAAAACATATTCTGATTTGTTTATCACTAATAAACAATAGAATACAGAATAATTCAGCATGTGTTCTTGTTTAGCTTTAATGTAGTCTTCAATATTAAATTTACAATGGGAAAAAAATGATAAAACAAAAGAAAAAGCATTAATTGAGAAGAGGTGTGTCCAAACTTTCGACTGGTACTGTATAAAAAACATAACATTGCATAAACAAAAAAAAATAACGTTGATTCAACAAATATGCATTATCTGGGTTTGGATTCATAAAAACATTAACTTACATGTTTAGAACATTTACGGTTACAATAAACTAACAAAACTAACATCCTCGAATACAACAATTACACATTTTCACTATGTTAATCTAATTAAGTGACCAAATAAGTTAGTTTAGTTAACTAAATAAAATAATTCAGCTTGTTAGAAAGACAGCGAAATGCTAGCTAACCTAGTTTACTAACTAGTCTGACTTTCAGCTGCATTTATTCATCAGTCAGGCGGTTTAAACCCTACAAAAACTCATAATTAATCTACACTAAAACCTAAAACTTAATAGTGAAAAGTGTTTAAAATCTCTGGAGTCTTTACCTCTCTGTTTATCGGCTCAGTCGCATTAAAACACCTTAATAAATATCTTTAAACAGCATAAACCAGCTTAACTAGCCTTAACTAACTAACGCTGAGATCTGAAAACACACCAGCAGCATTTCCGTGGTGAAACAGGTTGCCAGTGGTTACGAGGGCGGGGCTTCTGGCGCGCTACACTGTTTGATTGACAAAAGCTAAGCCACGCCTCTTTAGTCTATAGTGAGGAGGATACCCACTTTTGGTGGGTTTGTTGGGCCAGCAGATGGTGCTACAGAGAGAGTCCAAAATGAATGGGTTCCTATGGAGTGACTGAGCAAAATTAGAGTTTATTAACGTTTAGTATTTTTTACACTGAAAAATATACTAATTTTCTCAACGCAGAACAATAACACATGTTTTAGCACCGTGTACTTTATGTGTAAAACTTTAAACTTAAAAAAGATTTGAAGGACCATTCCACCAAATTGGTGCAATTTTTGTCGCCCAGGAAATTGCATGTATAAATGTGTACACAAAATAATTTTAAAATACATTTTATTATTAAGCACAGGGTCTTGTACATTGACCTTATTGCAAAAGTAAGATATGTATTAAAAGGATGAATAAAAACTACTTAGAACACTGAAAAATAGCATTTGTTACCTGCCCCCACTCTCTAACTATAAACTTTACCAATATATATATATATATATATATATATATATATATATATATATATATATATATATATATATATATATATATATATATATATATATTCCATAATAAATCCTTAATATTTAAGTAAAAAAAATGCACATTTTAGTTGTGTCCCTGGGTTTCACTAATTTCTGTTACCGTAACTTATTACCCCATCTGAAACATCTGGAACATTCTACAAGTTCTTCAATCTACAACAGGAAGTGACATCAATTGGTTGTTCTGAAGATCATGGGAAGACCAACATTAAGTTTTCTCATTTTTTACCTGTTTTGTTGCCTAAATTAATTATTAGATCTTATTTATTTGTTTTTAAAATACATATTTTGGAAAAATCACTAGAATGTGCCACCACTTAGCTATTTTTTTTTTTTGTTAATTGTTTTTGCTAATTCTAAGCTAAAAACTAATTTCTGTTCCTTTAATTCATGTTACTCAAAACATACAAGTAACAGGAATGAGTGCCAGTAACAGTGTTTTTTTTGTCATAAATATCAATTATTTGAACATGTAGTCATTCTTTTTTTTTTTTTTTTTAATTAACACTTTCTTGAGAGAAAATTAAAGGAATTAGTTGACTTGCTTTTAAACATGCTTTTTAAATGTCACTAGTTTTGTAACCATCTTCAGTTTTAGAAATCTAGTAAAAAAAAATAAAGTAAAGCTCTCTGACATTGACCGGTACATGTTTTGAATAGTTAAATATATGTGTTATTAGATTCAATAAAAGAGCTAAAAAAATCAAATAAATAAATTTAATTTGAAAGAGTTACAAGAAGCAAATGGCACCCATTCAGTGGATTTATTTCAGTTTCTAGCGAAATACTTTATTCTACCTTGCTAAATGAAAGGAATATTCTGAAAAAAAAGTTCGTTACTATTTTTTATTGGAGTTTTTAGCTTTTAGCTCCATTCACGCCATTCATTGGTTGACTCACTCGCGTGCTCCCTCTAGCGGTTAACAGTTGACCATATCTACGTAAACCAGCTCTACTTCACTTTTCAGAGGAGGAACTGTTTGATTGACAGAAGGTAAGCCCCGCCCCGCTATGCTCTACCCCGCCCCTCCAGTCTGGTCTCCTATTAAGAGTGTAATGGTGCACACTGGAGCTGCAGTGGTGCAGGTGAGCCTGCCTCACCCTGAACTCCTGACCGAGCCTCTGTGTTTATAGGGCCGCTCTATAAAAGCACGTTAGTAGTAAGTGTTCTCAGTATTTTATTGGTTGTTGTTTAAGAGGTTTACACTATATGTAGGCTTGTGTTTGGAAGTGTTTATCATCTCTTTATGACTGCTCTTTTGGAGTGTTTAGATGTTTTTAAGTGTTTTAATTTCTTTCAGGCTGACCTCTCAGGGAGTTCTGGGGTGTCTTGACCAGGTTAAAGCTGATTTTGGTTTGTTTTTAAGGAGTGTTTAGGTTGGTGTTTTATCTTATTTCAGGCTGAAGTTTGAGTGTTTGGACCTGTTCGTGGCTTGTATTTGGTGTTTAAACACTTTACTTCTGGCCTTTATGTGTTTTTGGGTGTTTCAGCCACTTTAAGGTTGGTTCTTTTGAGTGTTCATGTTTCTGTCTTAATTTATTTCGGGGAGTTTTGGAGTGTTTAGTTGTTTTAGGTGTTTTACCTTCTTTCAGGGAGTTCTGGAGTGTTTTGACCAGGTTACGGCTGATTTCAGAAGAATGTGTTGACATATTTATGGTTTGTTCTTTAGAAGTCTTTTAGGTTGGTGTTTTAACTTCTTTCAGGCTGAAGTTTATAAGTGTTTGGCCATGTCTGTGGCTGGTATTTGGTGTTCTAACACTTCAGTAGTGGCCTTTGTGTGTTCTTGGGTGTTTCAACCGTTTAAAGGCTGGTTCTTCTGAGTGTTCAGGTTTCTGTCTTAATATATTTTGGGGAGTTTTGGAGTGTTTAGATGTTTTAGGTGTTTTTAACTTCTTTCAGGCTGTTCAGGAAGTTTTGGAGTTTTTTGACCAGGTCTGGTCCAAGACTGATTTCAAGTGAATGTGTTGAAATTTATGGTTTGTTTTTTTAGAAGTGTTTAGTCTGGTGTTTTTTAAACTTAAACTTATTTCATAAACTTTTTTAGACTAAAGTTTATGAGTGTTTGGACACGTTCAAGGCTGGTATTTGGTGTTTAAACACTTCAGTGCTGGCCTTTGTGTGTTTTGGGGTATTTTAACCACTTTTAAGGCTGGTTCTTTCGAGTGTTCTGGTCGGTGTTTTACTTCTTTCATGGAGGTTTCTTTTGGAGTTTTTGGAGGTTTCATGGAGTGTTTTGGCTTAATTTAAGGTTGTTTTTTCCGAGATTATTATGACTAGTTAAATGGCAATGTTTTGATATCACCAACACTGGGCTTTTGGGTTGGTTTTGAAAAAGCAAAGCAAAGTTGTAACATTTTAATTAATTTACCTTTCTCCACATTGCACCTCCTGCAATGTCACTATTACTAATTCTCCACATCGTGATGACTATGCTGAAACAATATATTATAAAGTCCTAGCTTAGCAACTTTTCACCTGTACTTTTCACTTCTGGACTTCAGTTATGGCTCAGCCTCCTGAGATGGAGTACTGTGACTGGGTTACTGACTGCAGGACGTGGTTTGTTATTTAAAACTGCCTGGGTGAAGCTCAGGTAAAGGAGGTTCGTTTTTTCCGATCAGTCTCCGGTTACCCTTGGTGTTCATGTTCTCCAATCCTGAGAGTCTAATCTTCTATTATGATGCACTCAGACACTTTTATGTTTGAAAGATGAATGATCTTTAATGTTGCTTGGCTTAAACGTACAACCTCACCCTGGGTTATAATAAATTATTCAATTTAATTTTATTACATTTTTCTCCGTTGCTGTTAATTTACCATGTATACAGATAGAAATATATTCTTAGTTATTTATTAATATGCATAATGTTGGATCATTGGTTTCTTGTGACTTCTGTTGAAATCTGGTAAATATTCCTGTATGTCTGAGAATCGCTGGATTGAATCCCTGTCATGCTGCGTCTCCATCAGCAGCCGGAGTCAGAGAGAGTACAGTAGGTCATGCTCTCTCTGGGTGGGTACAGTCGATTGCGCTATCTTTACTCATCACTCCAAGTGTAATGTTGGTCAGCACTGACATCAGTTAGCTGGTGTGTCAGAACTGGGTCACTGCGCTTTCCTCCGAGCGCGCTGTGATGCTACCCAGTCTGACTGTTTCCGAGCCATCACTGGAGTCCCATCCATGTCCAGTTCCGCAAACGTGCCTGCACTTCCCGTAGCTCTCCTATTGGTTGTTGACATTGTTCACGTCACATTTGCATGAGCCAAATCTCAAGACTTAACATAACATTTAACACAGTTGATTGCAAAAGACTGACGTAAACCTTCAATCCTAACCGTGTTTCACTGAACGACTGTAACTCGACTCTAGCAAGACTTCTGATTTTATCCCAACATGGGAAATTTGTTTGCGCCAGTGAAATACTTTGAAAATCTTCGGCATTAGTTGAGTTCAGTCTATTGAAGGTTTAATTTTCTCAAATATTGAAACAGGTTAAAGTGATTTATCTTAAATTTAGGTTTGTAAAAACTGGGGCTGCAAATTTTTTGGAAGTCTACTTACCTGTCGCCAATTCTCTGAAAATTTTTGCTTCCTTGTTTTCTCTTTCACTTTATAATAATAGAAACAAGTGAATGTAGGATTCAAATGACATTTAAATTGCCAGAAGATGTTTAAATGTGAAATGTTCTGATTGAGTTCTGAATGTTATGAGTGTGATCTGTGTGAATGAGCAACCCCTAACCTTCCCCCACGTTATATCAACTAATCATTGCAGCCCTTGTGAGAACATTTAATGGCATGTGAAGGACCCGTTTCATGAGCAGATATGCTCTAGAACATTTCGATTTTAAGATCCAACTGAAGCAGATTGGAAGACCTAACCAATAATACTGGGTCTCTGGTGTTATGATTCATCAAACCAGGCATGATAACATTTCCTTCAAAACTGTCTGTGTATCAACATTATGGGAACCACAAGGGTTATAGGATCATGTGATGCTGATTGTTGTCGACTCATTTGTATACAGTGAAAGAATTGACCTGGGTTCTGTTTGTTTCTAGATATGGATGACCCTGATGCTCCCTACTTAGCCTTTAATGACTTGAACAGTAATGGGGGCTTGCTGTGGTCTGACGCTCTGGCCCGGCAGGCACAGAGGGAGGTGGAGAGCTTCAGGAGAAAGCTGAAATACTTCTTTATGAACCCCTGTGAGAAGTACCGAGCCAGAGGCAGGAAGCCATGGAAGCTGATGCTGCAGATCATCAAGATCGCCGTCATCACCATCCAGGTCAGGAAAGGTTTATCACGTTGAGACTTTCTCTACTTAAACAGATGTGTAGGACTCTGGTAATATGTATGTGTTTAAGACAGAAGGAAATAAAGACCTCTGGTTGGTCCAGCAGAACAGACTAAAGCGCACCCAGTCTTTGCTATTGTAATGGTGGCAAAAAGAACACCTTGAATAGCTTTTTTTTTTTTTTTTTTTTTAAAGTTTGTGAGGACCACACCACATCGTCCTTTATTAAAGTGAAAGTACAACAACAGACAAATGATTTAAATAAAAAATATTTAACAGTAAGGCAAGCTGACAGCATTTAATATGTTAAATAATTATGTTAAATTTAGTTAAATTTAGTTTGTTAACAACTTCTCCTCCTCCATCACCCACACCGGTTTCCTCCTTAGATACAGGGCCAAAAGTTCACTTTAAAAATATAGGAATTCCTGCTTTTTGTGTAAATAGTAATTCACCAGAGATTATTATTTACTGATACTGTTTACATTTGAATTAAATGTCATAATGGACAATTCTGTGTGTGGCACAGAGCATGTACCTGATAGAATGTAAAATATAGTTTATTTATGTTTTAAAATATTGTTCATTTGTTCAGCACAGAAATGGTGTATTAATAGGTTTATTAGTTGGGTAAGGTGTGCTTGGAGTAATGGGGCTCCTGATTAAATTATTAAACACCTGGTAGAACAATTTAGTATCTTAATGCTGTAATTTACACATTCTGTAAATGCAGACTACATTCTTTACGGTAGAGAGAATTTTTTTTGCAAATCCCTCCTATGAATTCTGAGGTTATTAATTTTTTTTTTTTGGAAATATAGTACATAAATTACATTTGGTGACTTGACTAAGACTTGAGATTTAAGACTTGGGACTTTACTCGGGATTAAGTGCCAAGACTTTAGATTTATCTGATCCTTGCAATTTAGTGACTTGTTTCCATGTCTGCTATGTGCAATAAAAATATGTATTTACCTATGCCAATTCATCATGTGTAGCATAATCTGTTTATCATAGGGGTGTCACGATTCTCTAAATCCTCGATTCGATTTCATTTTCGATTTGAGGGTCACGATTCGATTCGATTCTCGATTTTCTTGTTTTTTTTCTTGTTATTATTTTATGCCTCATAAAATTTAAATAATATATTTATTATTATTATTATTATTATTATTATTATAAATATTATAAATATTATTATTATTATTTATTAAGATATATATGGTAATGCCATCTTGTGACTTTTTTTGGTAGCAACAGTGTGCACTATTAAAACAAGCAGTTTATCAGAGCTGTGTGTGGATGGCTGGTGAAACTGCTCATTACATGAAGCTGCAGTTCTTCATCCAACCACTAGCAGCAGCAGCACAAGCTCCGCTCTCTTCACTCAGTCACTACTTCAGTACAGCCCAGCCACGGGCTACAGAGCTCAGCCAGTCCGTTTTTACTGTTTCTGTAAACAAATAAAGGTTTTAACCCCACTAACCGGATAATACAGCTCACTACAGTTCATCTTTCAGCCCAAGCAGCTAACAGCAGCAGGTTAGAACAGCCGACACGGAGGCACTGCTCGGATTACATTATAAACAGGTCAGTTAGCGCGCTGCTAACCTCAGGATATTTATAACTACGGAGTTTAGTGGACACACCACGGCCGCCAGGTAAGTCTTTTAAAGGCTACTGAAGACTATTAAAGGCTATTAGAGTGTAACCCCTGGCTCCCAGGGGTTACAAGAGGTTATTGAAAGCATTATTGGGGGGCAGAAATCAGTACAGGCTGGTTAGATAAGTGATGTGGGTATTGTCTTATAAATATTTACACATAACTTATATCTCTCCTGAAAAGCTTTTATTTTAGTCAGAAACACGCTTGTGTTTACTTTATCTGAGAGAAAGATGTTTTTTTAACTCAATGGAAAGCAACAGGTGTAGTCAATTATAAGTTTAAGATTTTTAATCCACCTCACTGTGATCTATAGTCAGTGTTCTCAAGTCACACTGACACACGCATTTCAGCGAGTTCACACGCTCTCACCTGCGCGCACCCACCCCTCCGTCAGATACAGATACAAAACCTGCGCGCCCAACCCCCGCCCCCCCTCCCCCGTTGGACAGATAAAAACAGTGATCACACTCCCGCCGACTGCGCTCATGCAGTGGCTATCTCTATTTAAATGAATAGGATGCGCTGTGTTGGTGCCGCGCTATTTGCGTAGCGCGCGCGGGAGGGATCGTCGATCCTCTTTTTGACTTCGATACTCGAGATCGTGACCTCATTTCGATTCGATTTCGATAAAATATCGAGATCGTGACACCCCTAGTTTATCATCACTATGTTCAATATCACTAATGATTTACTATTACTTTACTACCAGTATTTATTTATTTATTTATTTATTTATTTACTTACTGTTAAACTACGTGCAGTATCGCTGAAAATACTGGGAAACCATGTGATACCTAATCAAAGCTTCCTGACATTTCTGTTCGGTCCCCTTGTTCCGCTTTAATATTGCAATATAGTTTATCACAATTATTACTGCAGAAATGTATTGTTCAAATAAAATAGTTATTGGTCCAGTAAAGACTGAATGATTTAATACTGTGATTTTCAATCTCTCTCTCTCTCTCAGCTGGTATCCTTTGGGCTCAGTAATCAGATGGTTGTGACGTTTAAAGAGGAGAACCTGATGGCGTTTAAGCACCTGTTCCTGAAGGACTACAGCGATCATAGCCCAAACACATATGCAGTGTACACACAGGCTGAGGTCTACACACACCTCTCCCACATTGTTGGGCAGGTGAGTTCTGAAACATGGCCTTATGATCCGGTGCAACTACTTTTAATAAATAATTTCAAAAACTGGGGAACCATTTTTAATTTTTTTGTTGGTTCTGTCTTTGGTGGGTCATCCTGCGGTTACTGTATATGACCCCAGAAATAGGCCAGTAGTGCATTTCAAGTCAAGTCAAGTCAAGTCAAGTCAAGAGGCTTTTAATGTCAGCTCTGTCTCTGTGAGTTGAGGAGTCTGACTGCCTGGTGGAAGAAGCTGTTGCAGAGTCTCGTAGTGGAGGCTCGGATGCTCCTGAATTTTCTGCCGGACAGCATCAGATTCAAGAGTCCGTGTGAGGGATGGCTCGGGTCGTCCACAATGCTGGTGGCTTTGCGGATGCAGCATGTTGTGTTGATGTCAACACAACATGCTGCATCCGCAAAGCCACCAGCATTGTGGACGACCCGAGCCATCCCTCACACGGACTCTGAAGGGAGAGAGAATTTAGTTTATTTTGTGCATAGCATGGTGTGTGTTTTAAGGCTGCAACTAATGATTAAATTGATAGCTGATTTATTTCTGCGTTGCCCTCCATCTCTGCTTCCTGTGGCTATGGCTGTTGTTCGTAGTATCTTTTCATTAAAACACCAGAGCATGCGATTTAAACACCCTTTTGTCTGTCCCTTAACCCTCCCTCATTGCGTTTTATAATCAACATTGTCGATTATGCGGACTAATCGTTGCAGCCTTAATGACGTTATTCTCCTGTTTTATACTTCTGTTCCTACTCACAGCGGCAAATAGTTGTTTTTGTTGCCGACTTCAATCTTCCAGCTTGAAATTGTATATTTTTAATGCTCAGTAAAGAGTCATGTCTGGTCATCTGGTCTGCTGTTTAGTGTAACAGTTGTATATTTTTGTGTAGTCTTAGTGTTTGAAGAAAAAAAGAGTCTCAGAGCTTCTTACAGGAAGATGTTACAGCTTTATTCATAACTAAATAGACAAAGCTCAGACTGACTGCCAATAGCCAGAGTACAGAGTGGCACCATGGCCCAGCCTTACGGCTGTGGGGAGCCAACCCGAAAGCCATTCACTGGGGAGCCAGCCCCAACACAACTCCCCAACTGGGGACACAGCCCCAACCACACTATCTACTGCCGAAACAGCGGCTTAAAAGCAGAGATTACACAAGTGGGCAGGACAGGATATGTGTTCAAATCAGTTACCCAAATAACACACAGTAATGGTGGGTTTATCAGTAACAGGAGATGTGGAAAGTTCTGATCAAATCATGTCCAGCTCCCTGAAGCAGGTTCTAAAGGAGTATGACCTTTGGCTCATTGATTAACCTGATGCTGACAAATGATTTAAAGTTACACTGCTGAGTACAGAATGTTCAAACTGATACACTACTGCAATTGTGGCAACTATTTTAGCAATCTATAAGGGAGCCATCAACCATGCAGCTTGATTTAGGGTGTGTAAATGTGTCTTTGTTATTGTAACAACGGGATAAGTATGCATTGCACGTCTCAAAAGGCGTGTACTAATTCTTTTAATTAATCATGGGAGTGTTTTGGGCATAATTTTGGGCATAACTTTTTTGGTTTCACATAATCAAACTAAAAAAATCCAGACTTTCCTGTGTGAAAAACTGTGTAAAAAAAAGTGTGAAAAATCCACTGATGTATGTTTTCTTGTTTTAGTTTCTGAGGTTACGGAACATAACAGTAGGGAACCATGCGCACGATAAGGATGGACGTTTCTTCACTCCTCTGCTCATCTGCCAGCAGTTCTACCACAACGGCAGCATCTCCCCCAGCAACGAAACCTTTGAGATCGACGCTCAGGTGGAGGAAGGTACGGGAATTAGGGAGAAGACCTCACAAATGTGCTTCTGGAAGAATAGTGAAAAATTCCAATAAACACACTCCTAAACATTGTGAAAAGCCTTCCCAGAAGGGTTAAAGCTGTTCTAGCTGCAAAGGGTGAGATGACATCGAATTAAACCCTATGGATTAACAATAGGATGTCAATCTATTTCATATGTAAAGGATAATGTATATTTTTAGTTTTTTTGATGTTGCAAAGTAAAGTATTTCAGAAAAAAAACATATATCACCTCTGACCTCTCAAGCCATGGATTTGAGTAGATGTCTGAACATGTTTTAATAGTGTCAGATCCTTTAAGTCCTGTAAGTTGCGAGTTTGGGACTCGAGCGCCCATCACCCTGCTGCCTATGTAGTGGTTGTTCTTCCTTGAAGCACTACTGGTAAAGACTGTCGACTGCTTATCGGGAAGACCCCACAAGACCTGCGTGCTGTTTTGGAAAAATTCTGAACCATTCATCTAGCAGTCAAAATATGGCTATTGTCAAAGTGTTTCAGATCCTTACACTTACCTCCGGATATGTCAACTATGTTTAACTGCCAGCAAAAAGCAATTTTGTGACAGCCAAAGTTTCCTGTCCATCATTTGTTTACTGCAGCCTACAGATGTTAAATGTTTTTTGTAATGCGACAGCACAAAAAGTTTGACCTCGCTTCTAATAACTGTCATGGAGTTACCAGTCCACAAACAAACACCAGCAGGAGAGCTAATGCTAAAGCTAATTTTGTGCTGTGACCGATGGAGAGACGGCCCCGTGTACTCTTTCTTTCTTACAGAGCTGTTCCTATCGCCTCTCAAAATGATTTAGTGCTAAAAGGTCTGGGTATGCATGGGTATCTGGACAGTCCTGACAACTAGTCACTAAACTCCACTATGAAGTGGAAAGGCAACAGGGCCGGATGAAGGGAGACAGGGCCTCGGGGCAAATGCAGAGTTTTAGATTTAGCTTTCCAGGTTTTGGCTTTTTCTTCATAAGACAAAAGGAATGAAAGCTTTCTCACAATCTTTGTGAAAAGTACAATTTAAGTTAAGGAGGTAAAAGTAAAAAGTAAAATCCCATCTAAAAAAATCCATGTTACATAAATTCTCTACTTTATTACTATCATTCACAATTTAGTTTAGACATATTAGGCAATTACACTTAAACTAGCTTAAAACTAGAAATACATTGAGAAATGGATGTGTGATGTCAATTAAATCAAACACGCAATGTTTTGATTCTTGACACAGAAAGTAGATGCACAGCGTTGTCTCTGTGTCTGTGAAAGTGATAGGCTTTTGCTGCCTGAGAAGCACGAGGAGGAGCAAGAGTAAACATGAGATAACTGCATGGCCTCCATCCACATGGTTGGGTAGATATTTTCAGTTACAGCTGAATTCAAGCTTTTAATCCAGAAAAAAAACACTCTTATTTTTTAAAAAGCCATTTAAATGCCTGATTAAAGGGTAGATTACTGTTGTTTTGCTGTTTTCCTTGAGTTTTGAGTGCTTGGCTGACTCTGCGGCGCTGACTCTGCTCTCGGTTGGTCTGGATCTTTGTCTTAAAACAGCACGCAGGTGGGGCGGGGCTGGTGATGTCATCGGGCCCTGCATTGTTTAATATCATAATATATATCATCGAAAAAAAAATTGCAATGTAAAATTTTCCAATTTCGTGCAGCCATTCTCTCTGGTGGGATTAAGTAATTGCACTGAGCATGTGGAAGAATAATTTTTACTAGGCGGGTGTGATGCGGTCTCTTTTTAGAGTGGATAATTTTGGTTCCAGGTTATGTTCAGTCAGAGAGAAAGAGCGCGCTCAGTCAGACTCAGCATCACTCACGGTGCTCTCTCCACTGTTCAAATGTCAATCCGATAATAATCCTGGTTTTAGCGTGGACTCTATCAGGTTCTTTTTTTGGCCTTGGAGATTGCTTCAGTCTTTCGTTTGTTACTACTTAATGAATGAGCTGCTGAGCTCTGAGTTTCCCCTTCTGAAGTCTCCATTGCTCCACCAGCCGCTCATGTTTAGTAAAACTGAGCCGGATCCTCTTGTAGAGGCTGTACGTGTGACGTAAGTACGTAAAGATTCGTGACTTGGCCAGAAGAGCTCCCACGAAACGCTACCCGACACCCCAGTTTGTAGAATTAATATATTAGTCTTATATGGTCGTTCCAGCCCACTGGTACCATTTAAACACAATATTTTATCCCTTCTTCACTCAGAAATGCTTCTGCTTTCAGTTTAGAAACCAGCTAGCAATGTTTCCACATCAGGAGGGTGAAGACCAGCACATGCCTCCTCCAATACATGTAAAGTCAGCCACAGCCTCTTTTTGAACTGCTGCTAGCATTGCATTACCAATTAGCTAGCCCCATCTTTGACTCCAATACATCAGCTCACAGACGCCTTCTGCTGGCCAACAACAACCTTCTGGAGTAATGTGGGAAGAGAGCGCCATCTACCCACCTAGAAAGCCACACTAAATGTGCTCTCTGAGGTTTCTGTGTTTTTTCAGTCGATTTCATTTTGACCAATAGTAGGACAGTTTATGCCTCCTATTGGAGGAACTGTTAAATGGTAGATGGGTAATTTCTATGAGCGACTGGCTTAATAAATAGTGACTGACAAAAAAATTCTGATTGACCCCTCCCACTTCCTCTTAGTGCTCCCACTTCCTTCTATATTACATACTTGTTCAAAGTGAAAGGAGTGAGCTATATTAAAGCAGTCCAAGAACACAACAGAATAAATCTGATTACAAAAAAGGTAGCTAATAACTGAACAGAGATGGATGGATGTGTTTGATTTAAAAGTAAAGTGTTTATTTTATACTAATCCATCAGAACATCACTGCTCTACATCTCTGCTTCTGTAGGTTATATTTCTGCATGCAGTTGTTATAATTTTCATGTAATAGTAAAAGTAATTGTGTATTAGCCAAACATTGCGTCTATAGTTACTGTGTTACTCTCTATCTTGTACAACTCTCATGTTTACTTTGGTTTGTTGTCAGAATGCCTTGAGATTTATCCTGTTCAGCCCTCATCCCTGCCAGATGCTGACCTGTCCAACTTCACACTGCAGTTTAAACGGTAAACAGCAGCTTTCTCAGTAAATCCAGACCTAAATGTTTGTAGAATGCTACTTTAAGTTGCAACTATTGCTGATACTTACAGTGCTTTGAAAAATGTTCATAACCCTTGAACATTTCCCTGTTTTTTTTTTTTCATATTATACCCACACATTTAAAATCATAGTAAGATACAGTTTTCACAAAGTATCAAGTAACTGTGAATTGAAAAGAAATTAATACATATTTTGCAAAATAATTTAAGAAATAAAATTCTGAAAAGTGTGGCATGCATTTTTTAGTCTCCTGAAGCCCTTTAAAACCCTTTAAAAAGGTCCAGTGTAACCAATCACCTTCAGAAGTCACCTAATCAGTAAATAGATTCCCCTGTGTGTAATTTACTCTATGAAGGCCTCTGAGCTTTGTTAGAGAACACTAGTAATCAAATGACATCATGAAGACCAAGAAACTCACCAGTCATGTCAGAATTAAAGTTGTGGAGAAGTGTAAAGCAAACATCTTCCAAGCTGTAAACATCTCTCAGAGCATCTCACAGACCTACCAAGACTCATTCGTCCATCTAAATCAGGAAAGGAGAGCAATAATTAGAGTTGCAGCCAAGACGTCCATGGTCACGCTAGAGGAGCAGCAGAGATCCACTGGTCAGGTGGGCAAATCTGTCTATAGGTGTTACTCGACAAATTGAGACTTCCAGCCGAAAAACACCCCTACATATGTAGCCAGAGCTACAATGGAATGGTTTACATCAAAGCATATTCGTGTATGTTAGAATGGCCCATTCAAAGTTCAGATCTAAATCCAGTTGAGAATCTGTGTCAAAACATTAAACATTGAACAGACACTCTCCATCCAATCTGATTGCCCTATTGTATGTCTGTCTGTCTGTCTGTCTATCTGTCAGGTTGCTGGAGGTAAATGTTTACTTCACTCTAAAAGCCATTAACCTGCAGACGGTTCAGCACCATGAGCTTCCTGACTGTTACGACTTCAACATCACGGTAGGTCACATGACTGCTTCCTCTTTCTTTCTGTTTATGTGCCTCTTAGATCTGTTGGCTTATGAGCGCTGAATGATGTTATTCTTACTTAATGTTTCCATTACTATAAATAGACCTGACTTCTCCATCTGGGTTTATGACCACAGCCTGGAACCATAGAATAATGGAAGTGGTTTTAAAAGATAGTTTTGGAAAAATCAGCAATGATGAATTTGTTTTTTTTTTCTAACTTTCTAATCAGGAACGTCACTACTGCACTGTGGAACTTTAGTAGAGCTACACAAGGTTTCTCTCCAGAACTGTGTCATATTAGTGTAAAAATCTGTTATAATAATCTACTACCTCAGTCCACATGCTTACTTCACTTCAGATAATAACCTTGGATCTCTCAGCTTGACAAAAATGCATGTGTACTGTCTATGAGGGAGTTTTTTATTTTTTTATTTTGTTGTTACCTCATTGATGTAAAAGGACTGTATTTTCAGTTAATGCTGCTGTGACTTTAGAATACTCAAAGCAAAGATGTTTTTTGTAAAGAAAACCCCTGCCCTCTATCCCCACTCCACTGCTGTGGACTACTTAGTGTCTGTTGCTATTCTTTTTTTATTATTATTATAACTTGTATTTTATTAGTTTTCCAATGTGTAACAATGTTCTATTTAAGCCAACACACACAAAAAACTGGTATAATGATACATATAAGCTAAAATAGTATCTAAACTTTCAAAGGGTCCACCTCTGACTTGATTGTAGGCTGGTTTATATCTCCCAAAATGTGCTAAAGTGTTGTGTAATAACAAATGTAACTATAAATGGGCAATATATGGATATTTCATCAGATCTTATATATTTTTTTTATTGTATCAAGAATATTCTTTAATGAACATATAGAGGATATTGTCATTGCTTAAAGTATACTGACCTAACTGTAGGTTTTATTAGAGTGTAAAAATCCTCTGTAACTGGGTGATATATGCAGCAAAAAATTAATAAGAAACACTGTACTATACATGGAAGTATTTAAATAGCAGTTTAAGATTTTACCTCTGTTGAGGCTTTTTTCTGCATGTTAACATATTTGTGCATCTTTATAGCGTTCTTAAATATTGTGATTTATAATATTTTACTATAATTGCCTAGCTCTGCCCATGCATGATTGCATACACTATATATCTGTATTATATTGTGTTATACTGAAATGAGGAAATATATTGTGATATACATTTTGCCACATGCTAAAATCAAAAGACGTGTCTAATCATTGTTTAGATCTGAATTTTGAACTATTTTATTATGTAAGCACTTTTTTGGCTTTAATTTACAGACCCCATTTAGAGTAACATTAACTGTGTGAATTCAGTTCTATACCAAACTATTACTTTAATCCATTAAATACTGTATTTATTGCCATGGGCTTTATTTGTCTCTCTTGTTCTGTTTGTTTGAAAAAAAAATACAGATCAGGTTCAACAACAGAGCCCACAGTGGGCGGATCAAAGTGGATCTGGACAATGACGTGGACATCAACGAGTGTAAAGACTGGAAAGTCACGGGAGCCTGTAAGTGTTCCTAGAGTTCTACTCTTAGCAGGTCATGTGTCTCTTCTGTGTTTTCCCCATTGTTTCCACGCTGTGTGTTGTGGAAATGTTTACAGCTCTCGCATGTGTTCTACTGATGATTCATGATGGTTTCAGATCAAATTAGATAGATGTGCTGTAATTCTCCAAATCCAGAAACTACATAAAGTTGATCAGTTTAATTTGATGGTTGAGGTTAAACAGCTTCGTAAGGAGCTCTCTGGGGTAATGTTCTTTTTTCTATCCTAAGAAAATAACAGGGTGTAGCACTACAAAAAGTCCCTGAAATGTTGTTACCCATAGGCTAGAGATACAGTTATTTTTCTGCGATATATATCACGATATTAAACAATGCAGGGCCCATGACATCTCCAGCCCCAACTCCCACACGTGCGCTGTCTCACGCCCCGACCGATCAAGAGCTGAGTCAGTGCAGAGCTCTCGAAACCTGAGGAAAACTGCAAAACAACAGTAATCGGCCCTTTAAGCGAGCATTTAAATGGCTTTTTAAAATGTAAA
This sequence comes from Astyanax mexicanus, assembly GCF_023375975.1. Classification (NCBI taxonomy): domain Eukaryota; kingdom Metazoa; phylum Chordata; class Actinopteri; order Characiformes; family Acestrorhamphidae; genus Astyanax; species Astyanax mexicanus. Next base: position 6,784,347 of record NC_064420.1, on the reverse strand, counting down.
TAAGGGTGTTTTTCTAAAATTAAAAGCGTGAATTCAGCTGTAACTGGAAATAACCGCACAAAACTGTGCTGGACTGATTTTAAAAAAGCACAGCTTTTAACACCTGCGTTTACAACGCTTGGCCAACCATGTGGATAAAGGCCACGGTTACCTTGTGTTTACTCCACCCCCCTCCCCTTGTGCTTCTCAGGCAGCAGGAGCCTGTCACCCACACAGACTCAGAGACAGCGCTGTGTAGCTACTTCTTCTGCCAAGATTCAAAACATTGCAACATTGCACATCGCGATAACGATTCTTAAACGATATATCGTGCAGCCCTAGTCCATACATATTTAAACAGTAACACAGTCTACAGGAGGACAATGAAACTGAAACACCTGTCATTTTAGTGTGGGAGGTTTCATGGCTAAATTGGAGCAGCCTGGTGGGCAATCTTCATTTATTGCACGTTATTGCACCAGTAAGAGCAGAGTGTGAAGATTTAATTAGCAGGGTAAGAGCACAGTTCTGCTCAAAATATTGCAATGCACACTATAACATTATGGGTGACATACCAGAGTTCAAAAGAGGACACATTGTTGGTGCACGTCTTGCTGGCGCATCTGTGACCAAGACAGCAAGTCTTTGTGATGTATCAAGAGCCACGGTGTCCAGGGTAATGTCAGCATAACACCAAGAAGGACCAACCACATCCAACAGGATTAACTGTGGACGCAAGAGGAAGCTATCTGAAAGGGATGTTTGGCTGCAAGTACAAAAACGTGCCGAAAGACAGCCACATTTTCCCATTGGGACCCTAAAAGATACTAAATCCTTATACTATGTCTTCAGTAACGTCTCAGACTTCTCTGTGTGTACAGAGGACTATTAGTAGCAACTGCACTTCCAAAAAGTAAGCTATGTTTATTAACCGTGATTACCACGGTTGTATGCATACTAAAATTGGTGCAACACCGAACCTTAATGAAGACGTAGTTTGCAGTGCATTGGGCTTTCTCAGCCACCGTATGCATCAGACAGAAAACTGGGGTACAAGTTATTCAGCAAAGTAACGGCAGAAAAATAAAATTAATTCGTAAAATCATACTACAATATTGTTAATAATTAACCATGCGGTCTTTTTTTTTTTTTTTTTTTTTTCCTTCTTCTTCACAGCACCAAAAAAGATCTACTACACTGTGTTGTTTGATGTCGTGATCATTCTGACCTGCCTGGCGTCTCTGGTGCTCTGCACACGCTCATTGAGCACTGGAGTTCAGCTGCAGTTCGTGAGTTTCTATCAGTTTTGAGAGAACTTTATCTGTTAAATGTTTTAAAAAGCAGAAAGTTGGTCATTAATTCAGCATCCTGTGTGTTCAGGAGTACGCAGACTTCTTCGTGAAGCACTACGGTAAGCGTGTGTCCTGGTCCGATCGGATGGAGTTCATTAATGGATGGTACATCCTCATTGTCATTAGTGACATCCTCACCATCACGGGATCGGTGCTGAAAATCGCTATCCAGCTCAAGGTGTGCTCTCTTTCTTAGTACTGATTCACAACAACAAGAATAGCTCTGTGTTCATGGATTGTATGTTGTTTACCTGCTATAAATCATGTAAAACATTTAATTTTAACAGCATGTAATGTTTATGCTTAACCTCCGATATAAAATGAACATAACGGTAAATACTTTACATAGCCTAAGTATCCACCTTTTTTTTTTTTTTTTTTTTTTTTTTTGCATTGGTGTTAGAATATCCAGGCCATGGTTAGCAGCTAATGCCGCTGACAGCACTTCCCTGAGGAACCCCGAGTGTCCCATGTAGCTTGTTTTAACACGGGAAAGGGCTAGCACGATTAGCGGGTAATGCTAATGCTGCTCCAGCAGTGTTAGCCAGAGTTAGCAGTAGGCTACAGGCTGATAATACTCACCTACAAACAGTGAAAGTGACAGTGAAACTCCTGTATAATAGTACACTTCAGAGGAGTAGCTTTACTGCCTTATAGTGAAAAAAAAAATAGTGAACACGGACCGGTTCATTTGCAGTGTAAAAGCTTTCTTACCAATGCAGAAAGTTAAGGTAGGCTGTCCTCAGCCTTAAAACTAAATTGTTTAGTGCGCTCAGTCATTAAACTGCAGTGTGAAACCAAAACAAACTGGACTAAATGTGCAGAATACAATGTAACACACATCAACCTTGGTTTAAAGACTGTCAGGTGTGAAAACACTGTACAAATTCTACTATATTCATTTTTTTACTTTTAAACCAAAATTCCATCATGAATGAACTGAACCAATGGAATAGAAATGCTTTAAAATGACTAGAACAACATGAAAGTTGAAAATTGGAATTTTTGTAGATATTAGTTCTTATAAATAAATCTTTTTGTAGAATTTGTCACTATTGCCCTTTCTGTAGGCCCTGACCAGTTATGATGTCTGCAGCATCCTCCTGGGCACTGGCACCATGCTCGTGTGGATCGGAGTGCTACGCTATATGGGCTACTTCAAGAAATATAACGTAAGATTTATTAAAGCTCTCATGCATCTAACATTTAAATAGGACCATAGGATTACTGTTAAATTATTGCAATATCTTAGCATCTCCTTTTCTTGTTGTTTGCAATGAGATTAGGCCAGTGGCGTCTACTGTATAATAAATCAGTATAGAAGTCTTAAATTCAGTCACCTTCCTCCTGGGGAGCTACTATGCTGCAGGAATCAACCCCAGCCAAAATATAAAAACCTTTGTTGCTTTATAAGAAGATGTTCTGTTACCCATTGATTTAACAGATTCTGATCATCACCCTGAGGGCAGCGTTCCCCAACGTGATCCGGTTCTGCTGCTGCGCTGGCCTGATCTACCTGGGCTACTGCTTCTGTGGCTGGATTGTATTGGGGCCTTATCACGAAAAGGCAAGTGCTGGCCTTAAACTATATACAGTGTTGGTGATAAAGCACCTGTCATAAATCCTCTGTCATTTCAAGCCTGTAGGCTAGCTAGCCTTAAAATAACTAGGCTGTAAATAGCATAAATATGCATAAACAGATTTATGTACTTACTTAAAATATAGTAAAAGTCCATTAAGATTATGCTTCATCAAATGTTTGAAAGTAAACTTTTTAAAAAGTAAGGTTAAAGTACAATATTGTCTTAAAAAAAAAATAGACTACTGAAGTGATATTAATTAGTATATTAAAAACAACTGTTACAGTAGTTTACTTAAAGTACAATGTTTCATTTAACTTGTTAGAATGTAAATTAAATTACTTCAACTAAATAAAAAAAATTAATGTAAATTTGTAAGATGCTAAAAATTGTAGTACAGTAAATTAAAATATATTTTTATATACAACGAAGTATACTAGAAGTGTGCTCCTTACAATAGACATGAACAAGAAGCATATTTGTACTCTTATGTAAAAATATTTAACATCAATTCTTAGTACATTTTTAATATACTCAGTGTATAATAGCGATACAGTTGTTCCATTTTTTGCACTCTTTATTTTAATTAAATTAATTAATTAATTAATAATGTGGCTACAAGTACACTTTAGTGACTATAATAATAATAATAATAATAATAATAATAATAATAAGTATACTTTAATCTACTTTTTTCACTAGGGCAGGGGTATTCAACTAGAATTCACTATGGTCCAGTTAGAGAAAATTTTGCCAGGCCAAGGTCCGGACCGTCGCTATTTTTAACTTTTAGTGTTATGATTCAGTATTATATACTGTATTATATACAGTATTATATACTGTATACTGAAAGACAAAACAAAATACACATACTAGTATATTTCAACAATATGTATTGTTTTAAAATTTAAATAAATTACATTATGAACCTATCATTAAATAAATGAACTTATCGAGTCTGTTAATGTGAATCTGTATGTTAGCTTTGTTTCAAAATGCTTTATTTATTCTATTTAATTTTATTTATATTAGATTTGCGCCTGCCTGTCATGATTATTACATGAATGACAAATCATACAATGTGTGGAGAAATGTTTGTTGAACTTGACCAAAATATCAGCTTTTTTAAAAAAAACAGCAGTTTTATTTTATTTAATATTATTACTGTATCAGACTTTATTATGTAGTGTGTAAAACTAATGTGGGAAGTTGCCAATGCTTTTTGTCCCGTGGGGGTAGCCTTAGTTTTGAGGTAGGGTTGTTTTGGGATTAAAGAGAGCGCGTCTGCGAGCGAGGGAGGGAGGGTTTTTTTTTCTTGCTGAGTTCTGATCAGGTGGAGTAAAGTGGAATATTTTGCACTGTTGTCTCGGTTGTTTCTTTTTAATTCCTCCAAGTAACACCGCTAGGTTACATTACTGTTAATATGTTTTTATTAAGGTAGTATTTTTATTTATTTTTCTGGTGCGCACCATCTGTATTAGCTTTTCTCGCTTTATTCTCCGACTTCTCACCGCCTGTCTCAATGCCCGCGTGGCTCCGCGCGGCTCCTCGCGCTCGCATCTGCACAGCAGATGAGGGCGTTTGGTGATTTTACAGCACATGCGATTGGTCTGTGTGCTTACTGCGCTGCACGTAAACCATAAAGACAATAAACGTTCCGCCGCTTTAAATGAATACGGTCAGAATTAAATCCTTCTCTCTAGTTTCGGTTTGGGTCCGGATCGGACAACGTCTGGGTCCGGACACGGACCGCGGTCCGCCAGTTGGTGACCTCTGCACTAGGGTAAACGGACAAATGATTTCATAATTTTCTATTTATTTTTCATATTCTAATTTATTTACTTTAATTGTATCCATTTTTCTCTCCAATTTGGAAGGCCATTAATTCAGCCCATTCCTTAATCCTCCTTAGACCCCATCCCTAGTAATGCTCACAACACCTCAGATTCATGTGAAGCCAGACTCCACCTCTTTTTAAACTGTTGCTGATGCAGCATCACTGGGTAGCATCACCATGCACTCTGAGGCACAGTGACCCAGCTCTCATACATCAGCCAAAAGACACCTGTACTGACCAACATTACATTAGGTTTGATGAGGCGAGAAATTGTCAACTTTCAAATGATCTTCATTGTTACATTTTTTTTTTTTTAACTTTTTTTTTACTCAACCATTGAATAATGCAAGTGATTCTTTGAGCTCTTTTTCACTTATTTTCAGTTTCGTACTCTGAACACGGTGTCCGAGTGCCTCTTCTCCCTGATCAATGGCGATGATATGTTCGCCACCTTTAAGAACATGCAGCAGAAGAGCTACCTAGTGTGGCTGTTTAGTCGGGTCTACCTTTACACGTTCGTCTCGCTCTTCATCTACATGGTGCTCAGCCTCTTCATCACCTTAATCACCGATACCTACGAGACCATCAAGGTAATAAGCTCTGAAACTCCCACTATCCAACTCCCATAATTCACCTGCATCTGCTATCAGATACCACTACAATTCCCATAATTCACCTGCACCCACTATCAGACCCTCACTCCAACTCCCATAATTCACCTGCACCCACTATCAGACCTCACTCCAACTCCCATAATTCACCTGTACTCACTATCAGACCTCACTCCAACTCCCATAATTCACCTGCACCCACTATCAGACCCTCACTACAACTCCCATAATTCACCTGCACCCGCTATCAGACCTCACTACAACTCCCAGAATTTACCTGCACCCACTATCTGACCTCACTACAACTCCCATAATTCACTGTTTGTGGTTTGTTTATTGCTGGTTTTCAGCAGCAGCAGTCGGATGGAGAGCCGGTGTCTGAGCTGCAGGCCTTTATCTCTGAGTGTAAAGATCACCCCAACTCTGGCTGCTATCGTGTGGACGACCGCTCCTCTACCTGTCTCTTCTGCTGTGTACAAAGGTGAGCTTTCATTTTAACTAGGTTAATTTAGCTCCTCTGATGCCCCCGTGTAATTGTCTAATTGGACAAAGTATTTCTAATTAATATTTTCCTAAACTCTAATAAACCGCCACTATATTTCACCACTATTACTCTCCTCTGGATGTAGAATGGGCGGGGCTAAGATAGAGACTAACACAGCTTTTCATCTTAATCTTCCATCTCAAGGTTGTGTGCATTGTTGCTTTAGTATTTTAAATGAACATTCATTGGCCAGTAATAGGCAGCTGTCAATCACGCATGTTCATTAGAGTATTATGACCATGCCCACACAGTTCTGTGAGAGTGTATTTTGGTGATTTGGTGAGGGGATTTTGATCACATTTCTAATTTTGTGTTTTCTATTCTATTTCTATTTTCTTTGCTGAAAAGTGTAGTATTAAAGAAAATTATATAAATCACTATATAAAAATGTTTCCAGGGGCATTAAAGATGCTTTACTCAAAAGTTCATCAGAGTCCCCAAAAGGAAATAAAGGGTGAAAAATTACATGAGATTTCACATGTTTAAAAGACGTTTCAGAAGCACTCTGGTCTGCTAGTGAGCGCTTCGTCTTTGGGATTGAGTTTTAAAAAAAAGATAATGGGGAATGGCCTATTGGCGCCATCTAAAGGCCAGAGTGGGTAAAGTAAAAAATAATTCATTTCAAGAAGAATTTCATTCCTTTTTTCACCCATGTAGTTTGTTTTTTTCCTCCTAATGTTCTTTCTAGGGCTCTGTAGTAATTTGTGACCAGTGTAAGAAAAATCTAGGAGCCTCCTGTTCAGATGGGAAAGATTCAAGCTGTTATTCTAGGAATCTTGATAATGATAAATAGATCACTGCAGTCCTATCATCGTTTTGTAGTCAGCGCCGCCATGTTGTTTATGGCCATATTTGGGATTTGGTGCATAAGCTGCATTTCTATAGGGCCAAAATAAATGAGCTTTTCAAAATCTGTGGTAAATAAATATGTTCACAATCCTGTATGTTTTATTCTGTGTAAATTGTATACCTAAGACTTCACTGGATCCTCCAAATTACGGGATTGTTTACGAGTAGTAATAAGAAAAAAAGCTAGATTTTTGCAAACGCTACAGCGCACTGAACTGACATTATAGCACAGCGGCTCAGAACGTGAGCAAGCCGACGGAGATATGACCACGGCTGTGTAACTTCAGTCGATCGCGCTTTTGATTATTATTTCTTCTTTGCAGAGAATCATTAAACGAAGTGTTCGGAGGTGAAAACACTTTCAGTCTGGTCATTTTGAGCAGCGTGTCCTGTGTTAGAGCTTTAAAGGGAAAAGAATAAGAAAAAAGTGAGCTTTAGCTGCTCAGACAAATGTATGTGTGCTGACCCTGACCAGAATATCAGCTTTGTTTAAAAAAACAGCAATTATATTTAACATTAACATTATTACTATTAAGATGTTCCATAAATGTAGTATTTCAATTTGAATATCTGAATATTCTTAAAAAAATAAAAGTTCCCTGCTCTATGCTTTGTTGAACTATAATTGTATTATCATATTAAATCATTATTTCAGCAGAATAAAATGATTTAAAAATGGTTGACAATGTTAATTATTACAATAAATTCTGGGACAATATATCATACACTCAAAAATTGTTATTCTGACAGGCCTACTTGTGAAGTTTAATGCCCATTTTTAAAATATTTTTTATGCCCAGTCTGTGATCATTGACGCCAACATCTCACAGTAACTGTGTTTACATGCTTACATGTTTACATGCTATGTTTACAAGACTTTCTCCAATCTGATTGAATTTTAGATTAAAGAGTCTATAGCAGAGGTGGAAAGTAATGAATTACATTTACTCAAGTTACTGTAATTGAGTAAATGTTATGAGTAATTTGTCATTTTTAAAGTAGTTTTTAAAATGGGTAATTTAGTAATTTACTTTGCTACATTGAAAAACTCCCCGTTACTGAGTAAGAAATAAAATGCTGGGAAAAAAACAATTGTCTAAATAAAAAAAAAAAAAACTGGGAAGGATGGGCCGGCACACGGATGCTCGCGCGGGGAATACCGAGGCAATAACGTCCTCATGTAATACAAAATGTGCCCCACTGGACAGAGCTGTCAGCTTTCCAAACTTCCACATCAAACCTGTGAAAGCATGAGGTGGTGAGAATTATCATTAAACAATCTGCTTCAATGTTAAAAAAAAAAAAAAAAAAAACATTTAAATAGCGGTTAAAGCAGAGCAATGGCAAGTTACAATATAATAATGACCTGTAAAACTATAAAAAAAAAAAACAGTTTAAAGTCACCTACATGACCATAACTTTTTAACAGTAAACAAAAAAAAGTGGATAATAGAAACATATGCCACTAAAAATGTTTAATGGGCTGATCTGAACAAATACTGACTGAAAGGTATAAATTATTATGTGGAACAAAAGTTAATTAAAAATGATTTAATTTATGATTTTGTTTTTACTTTTTTACATCAAATAATTAAAAGTAACTAAGTAAGTTTTACTCAAAATACATTTTAAATTGAGTACTTTTTTTACTTTTACTCGAGTAGATTTTTAGATGGGTACTTTTGCTTGAGTAAAATTTTAGCAAAGTAAAGGTACTTTTACTTAACATTTTTTCTGTACTTTTTCCACCTCTGGTCTATAGTAATTCGATCCAACATGATCGGCATGTGTACAGTACCACCTAGTGTACACGTTATCATGACAATGAGCATCACGAGAGTCCAGTCAGAGGCGAGTCTAGAGCGCCTATATATCAACAAAATATCAATATTTGATGCCACATTTTAATAGGATTGAAATAATATATGTTGATTTAGATGTATTGGACAAGCTGAGATGTGTTCCTCTCTCTTCTCTTTCAGACCCAGTGACCTGCAGGAACGAGTGGAGTGTTAAAGACACGAAAGGGACGACACAAATCACAGATCATTCCAGTGCTTCTTAATCCTGGTCCTGGAGGACTCCCTGTCCTGCAGGTCTCACTCGACTAGTCTGTTAATAACCAGAACTTTCCTGTGCTGTTCTTTGCATGGAGAACCGGGTTCCATCAGGGCCAGAATTTGGAACCAACACTGGGTTCTTCCAGTTTTTGCTGTTTACATGGACAACATGTAATTTAAAGACACAGGAATACTCAGGTTGTTTTCACACATTTTTTGAATGACTTGAACAGTTTTTGCAGGTACCACTTGAAACTACTGGCTTATGTATTGAATAAATTAATATTTACCTAATAAATATCAAACTGTGAATTTTTACACAACACCCCTAGAGACTGTAAAAAAAGATGGAGTTTTTGTTCTGTTTTGCCATTGGAACCTATGGGGATGGGTGGGGTTATACATCTTTCTGCAACCGAACAACAACAGGGGGCGTCCGACCTGTGGTGGCATCACTTTTGAGAGACGATGCTCTGTCCAGTTATACACAGTCTATGGTCTCCCCTCTACGGAGCCGCTAAGGTGACATCATGTGTGACCACAACTTATTAAAGCATGGGAATGAGATCCTATTGGATGGAGACAACTATTTAAGGCATAGTAATGAGAGAATTAAGTCTTAGCCATAAAAGTGGACCACAAAACTTATTTATATCGTTCTTATGCCTTAATAATTCGTGGCCACACATTTATTTTTTTATTTACTGGACACTTACTATGTTTCAGGACATAAAAAAAAGCGTAAAAAAACAATTCTTCACTGGAGTGAAGTGTGGAAACATCAGTCAGGTAAATCTGTAATGGTTCCACTTGAGGCCAAGTACACAACTAATACCCGGATGTGTTCTTGCTCCTTCCACTTTATCGAGGATGCATGGAAGGTGACTTGTGTGAACTTCTTACAGCCTGATAACCCAGAATGCACCTCACAGCAGTATCACATAACTGTAAGCACCTGTACGTTTAAAAACAGTACTGCTTTGTGTTAAAACAATGTTTTAAGTTATTTTTTAGGCGAGAATGTAGGGGTTTAGACTTCAGATATGTGGTTTATTTGTTAAGAAAGCGGCTAGGTAAAAATGTGCTCCTACGTTTTTTCGGAACAATGCTTTCCGCTCCTCTAAGAGGGTGACATCATCAAGTACACAGCTGTTCCAATTACACAACAACCGTCCCGCTTCCTCCTGTTCTCGGGAGTCCGCACTCGCGATCCGAACTTCCCAAGTCCGTACTTGTGTATTGAGAAAGGCCAATAAATAATAATTATCAATAAATAAATAATGTTAGAACCACAACCACTTGAAGATATTTAGAGGTGCACAGTGGCCGTTTCTCAATACACAAGTACACAAGTCTGGACTCTTGTACTTGACAATTACGGACTTAAGAAGTTCGGATCGCGAGTGCGGACTTCCGAGGATGGGAGGACACAGGACGGTTGTTGTGTACTTGGAACAGCTGTGTACTTGATAAGTGGGTCACCCTCTTAGAGGAGCAGAAAGCGCTGTTCCGAAAACGTAGGAGCACACTTTCACCTAGCCGCTTTCTTAACAAATAAACCACATATCTGAAGTCTAAACTCCGACATTCTCGCCTAAAAATGTAAAAACTTATAACATTGTTTTAGCACACAGCAGTACTTTTTTGAAAACGTACAGGTGCTTACATTTATGTAACTTTCATCCTGCATTACACTGATACTGCTGCTGCGAGGTGCATTCTGGGTTATCGGGCTGTAAGAAGTCCACACAAGTCACCTTCCATGCATCCTCGCTAAAGTGGGAGGAGAAAGAACACATACAGATATTAGTTGGGTACTTGGCTAACGTGCGACCTTCTGAATGGAACAGTACAGGCTGCGACTGATTACGTTTTCCAGAGTCCACAAGAACACAAGTACAGACAAGAACGCAGATTGACTGATCCACAGTAAAACCACAATAGCAGCTTCTTACTACTATGGAGACGAAATGAATCTGTTCATTCATTTTATCCTTATCCTGGAAAGGTTTCCCGCCGAATGAACCACCCGCTCGCTGAATTGTCAACACGCCAACGTCAGACGCACGTCCTTCTAATCAGCGTCAAGTTAAGGAAAACGCATCGATACGTAAGTGATGATGAAAGGATGTAGGAGTATCACACAAAAAGGTATTTGGTGCGCTCCCTAAACTGCAGTGTGAAAAATAAAAATGAGCAGACCAAATATATAGAAATATGTAGCAAACACATGAACCTTGGTTCGGACCACGATCCGGACTTTCAGGTGTGAAAGCACCCTTAGTCAGAATTATAGGTTCTGGTGAAGCCCAAATATATCATATATTGCAAACCTTGCAAAAAACATTTGTCTCTCACATGTATAACAAGACAAACACACACACACATATGGAGGACCAAAACTGCCAAAATTAAAAATAAATAAAAATGTATGTAAATCACTCAAAAAAAGTTAAATGGTGACTAAAACGGTAAAGAATTATTCTAATTATTCTATCAAAATAAATACATATACATAAAAATAAATATCATAATAAATTGTTATTTATGGGTTTTTTAATTAACATTGTTTAATTTTTCTAAATTTGTTTACTATTTACATAACTATTTATTTCTGCATTACTTTTTTTCCGTTATTTTATTTCTGTATTTATTTATTTCTCAATGTATTTATTTCTGTATTCATTTATTTCCCAATTTATTTATTTCTGTTTTTCCTTGTCCTTACATGATAATGAAGGGGCTGTCCAGCAATGATGTCACGGTGTCTCAGCATTCCTATTGGTTGATCGATGTCAGATACCATATATGGATTGTACATGTACGGTTACTTTGGTAACGTGGGAGATTATATAATAAAGATCATTTATATGGTAATACAGACTATAATCCATTTATTTGAGGAGAGCAGCTGCTTCTCTGAGCAGATCCAATACTGAACTTCACCTCCGACGTTTCAGCTCCTCTCTCTGGGCTTGATTGCTAAGCCTGTACGTGAAAAACACGCCCCTTTCATTATCATATAAGGACAAGGAAAAAGCAAAATAAATAAATTGGGAAATAAATGAATGCAGAAATAAATAGTTATGTAAATAAATAAAACCTATTAATAACAAATTATTAGGATAATATTTTTTTTGTTTATTTATTTTTATATTAATTATATTTATTCTTTAGCGTTTTTATCACCATATTATTTTTATTGAGTGATTTCCTTACGTTTTTATTTATTTATTTATTTTTAATTTTGGCAGTTTTGGTCCTCCACACACACACACACACCAATGAATAGAGATCTGCGTCCAGCAGCCAGCGTCACTTTATGGCCATTATTTGCCTACTATATGGGCACGGCCTTGAGAGGTGTGACCTCGTGTTTAACTGGTCGCTCTCAGGCCAGTTTACTGCTCAGCAGGACGCGGTCGGTCAGGTCTGCTGGAGACGTTTACCTGAACAGGTGTTTGGTGGGGAAGGATGCTGGAGTATAAGGTGAGTGTGGTAACCGGGGAGATGACGTGGGGAGGAACCATGGATAACGTCTTCATCACTCTGATCGGAAGTGAAGGAGAGAGCGAGCGCACACTCCTCAACAAACAAGGCCGAGACTTCGCCTCCAATCAGCCGGTAAGCTGAGTCAGAGTCAGGGGAAGTGCTGGATTCAGGGTGTAGGTTCTAGAGAGGGGTGTGGCCAAACATAAAGTTAATGAATGGAAATGTGTGTGTGTGTTTTTTTTTTTTTTAATTTTGTGATTTAGTGATGGATGATATGGGAAAAACATTGTATCACAAAATATTTCTTAACCCTCTTGTTATGTTCATTTGTCAGGAACAGCAAAGTGTTCCTGGGTTAGTTTGACCTGGTGCGTGTTTAATTATCTAAAAGATGTCTAAAACCAAAAAAAATCCTAACAGTCAGTGTAAATATTTGATTACTAACTCCATTACTAATTATGATATCAATATTTAATGTAATGGTGTTCCTTACCTCTAACAGGTAATTCTTCAATTAGGATAATTCAATCGTTTTTTTTTATATATATATATATAAAAAAAATACATGTTAAAACTTTTTTTTTTTTTTACATTTCACTATTTTATTTCTTTTAAACAGTGTTGGGCACGTTACTTTGAAAAAGTAATTAGTTATAGTTAGTAGTTACTTCTTCAGAAAAGTAACTGAGTTACTCCACTATAAAAGTAACTAGTTACCAGTAAAAATAACTATTGCATTACTTTTGTGTTCCACCGCTTTAAATAAACACTGTCAGAATTAAATCCTTCTCAGCAGTTTATCGGTTTGGGTCTGCATTGGACCGCGGTCCGTCTACTAGTGACCTGTGCTATAGAGCATGCATTTAACCTGCCAAATAGGAGACTGAAGGGAGTAAACCCCAATACAAACACCAACTGAAAGAGGCTTCAGTGAAACCTGGAAAAGCATCAGGATTTTTTTAAAGGTTAGTGATGTCAGTGGGACAAAAAACTTGCAGATGCAATTATTGCAAGCAACAGATCTGTAACAAAATTTTAAGGCATATTCATAGAAATCTATTTCAATGTATCTGTTTCAATACTTTTGCTCACAAAAAAATGGGTGGGTTCAGGCAGAAGGTGCTATCTTCTGAGCTGTGTATCAGATCCAGTGTTCCTGTGTTTTCAGTCTACAGCAAAAAATAAAGGTATTGACCGGTGACTGTTAAAATACTTTTTTTAGGGACTGTATCAACCAGAGACTGTAAAAAATATTGACGCCGTGTCGCCGTTCCCATTCATTCAATGAAAATGAAGCCAAAATCTTCCGCCATGTTGCCGATCCTGATACCCGAGTCTGTAGAGCGCAGTAGAGACCATAGGAGGGAGAAAGACTGTGGAGAGACAGCCTACTCATTTGAGTAACCCCGCCCCTGAGGGCTGCCTCGAGGTCACAGGCTGCAGAGCGGAGCTGTTATTGGTCCGGCCCATAACCAGCCCTTTAACAATAACCAAACCTTTTTTGAATAGAGCTGAATAACGTTTTAAAAAACCAATTGAAAGTCGTCTGTTTTGCCATTGAATCCTATGGGGATGGGTGGGGTTACACAGCTTTCTGAAACCGAACAGCAGCAGGGGGCGCCCGAAGTGTGGTGGCTTCATTTTTGAGAGACGATGCTCTGTCCAGCTATACACAGTCTATGGTATCAACATGGCGTGCTTAATGCAATGTCATGTATATAATGCCCTTTGGTGAGAAATATGTCAATATATGGGACCATATAAGGTCCATACAGACAGACAATACAGTACATATGAATACACTACGCACTGAAGGCCATTCTCAGAATGTAAGTAGACTAAACCACAAGATGTTTTGACAAGATGTCAAATTTGCTATTCAAATGAGACATGCTCTGTTATTTTAAATGGTGCTGAAAGCCTCAAAGACCATTTATTGTGTCGCTCTCTCTGAAAGGTTAACTAAAAATATGAAAATACTAAATAAAAAGTCACACATTGTAAAAAAAAAAATATTTTCTGCAATTTGTACAAGTGTATTTTTTTAAAGATTTCTTTGGGGTCTTTTAAATAAAAAAAAAAACTGTGAATTTAAAACACCTGAGCTCATTAGCTTAAGAAATACAGTGCCTTGCAAAAGTATTCGGCCCACAAACTCTTGCCACATTTAAGGCTTCAAGCATAAAGAAATGAAATTGTATTTTTTTTTTTTGAAAAAAGGAATAATATTGCACGCCCCATTTTTTAGTTTTTTATTTCTGAAAAAACTTTAAAATATCCAATAAAACAATTGTGTCCCTCTTGTTGAAGCGAAAATGACAATTTCCTACTTTATTTTTGAAATTCATGGGGGCCGAATACTTTTGAAAGGCACTGTACTTATTACATGTCATTTTTTCCTGTGACACTGTGATGTTTGTGTCTGTAGGATAAAGAGTTCACAGTGCAGACCGACACCTCTTTGGGAAAGATTGATCTGATTGGCTTGGAGAAGGAGCAGTACCTCTTCCTCTTTGATGACGATTGGTTCTGTTGCAAAGTTGTAGTCAAAACCCCAGACCAGAAAGAACTACACTTCCCATGTTACCGCTGGATCAACGAGAGACAGCTGGTCTATTTAAGGGAGGGCACAGGTAAAACAATACTACACATTTGGTTTTGTTTTTTCTAAATATGTTACAATCTGGTCAGAAATAATTTATGTTTGTTTAGTATTTAGTAAAAGGTGCTATTGCTGTGGACCAGGGGTGTCCAAACTACGGCCCGCGGGCTATTTGCGGCCCGTTTCCTTTTTTGGAGCGGCCCGCGAGGTATTTTAGAAATAGAATGAAAGTTGGCCCGCTGTTAAGCAGGTTTTTATAATGTGAAATTCAAAGTTTGAACGCTAGGTGTCAGAAAAAGTCAGAGAGAGTGCGCATTTCTAGCGCAGAAAAACGGGGCAAAAGAGTCTAAAAGCGGAGAGAGTGCGCATTTCTAGCACAGAAAAACGGGGCAAAAGAGTCTAAAAGTGGAGAGAGTGCGTATTTCTAGCGCAGAAAAACAGGCCAAAGAAACTAAAAGCGGATAGAGTGCGCATTTGTAGCGCAGAAAAACGGGCCAAAGACAGCCAATCAGTTTTTAGTGTGGGCGGGCAGTGTTTTTCCCCCCTCCCGGATGGGATTTGGTCAGAGAGTGAGAGAAAGCAGATCATGGCAGAGGCAATATTAATAATTATTGTAATATGATATGAAATGTTTTTGATTTTGTGCAATTTCTTGTGATATTGTTACTGTCAATTTTTGTCAAATAAAAAAAAGCATAGGCAGGAAAGCAGAGGCAGGGCATTCCAAAAAAGAAAAAAGATAAAACTCATTTAATTTCAACTCTGAATACTCTAAATTTTATTTAAAAAAAAAAACCGTAAAATTAATTAATATAAAATTAAAGTTTTGTTATCATTTGGTGAGTTGGGGGGGATTGGCTCCCTGAAATCAACTTTTGCAACTTGGGATGTCTGTTATATGTAACTAAAAGCACAGACATACATGTGCGCCCACACACACACAATCAATAATGATATAATAGGTTACCTAACAGGTTAGCTTTTATTATACGGAATCATGAATACAATGAGTCTCTACATAACAAATGCAGTAATATCAGCTAGCTTACTAAGCTAGTGTAATGTTAGCTAGCTAAGTAAGCCAGCAAACATAGAACTAACATTACTACTAAGATTATTTTGTAGTTAGCTAAATATTGTCTACTTTGTTGACCAACATGATACTCTATGAGAGAAAAGGCATGGAGTTGATAAATAAAGATAATACTTACATGTATGCTGCTGCTGACCTCCTGGTGGTGAGAATGCAGGTATCAGATGTGTAAGTGGGACAGAACATGTATCCTGACACTCACATTTGGCAAGAATCAAAGATTCCCAAAGAAAACCCTTGAGAATCTGTAGGAAATGCTTGGGGTCATTTTTGACCCCACATATGGAAAACTGGGGTAGTGACACAAAAACTGCAATTTCTTAAAATGTATAAAAACATTTAAAAAAATTCAAATGGCCTCAAGTCACAAACATGTTTTATGAGGAATACCTGGAATATGGAAGTGTAAAAACGTTTAATTTCAGAGATTTTGAAGAATAACAACACTCGGGGTCATTTTTGACCCCACTTATGCATCTAAGGGTTAAGATATATATATGTAATGCCATCTAGTGGCTTTTTTTGGAAGCAGCAGTGTGCACATAACAAAATAAATACATAAATAAAAATTCAGGAACAGTCATGCACAAAATAATAGAACAATTAGAGCCTTAACAAACTGAACTCTATCCTACTATAACAGTTAAACATGAAAAATAAGACTTTAAGACTTTTTCGGTCCCTGAGAATGACACGATTTTTTCTTTAATAAAGATATATTATTAACTTTATCTGAGAGGAAGATGCTCCTTAAGGTACCAAAACTATTAACATATTTGAGGCTAGACAAAATTTCAAGTTTTTCTTTAAGAAAACTGTACCTGTTTTTATAACTAAACAAAAACTTGTGAACTTGTGTGTGTGTGTGTGTGTGTGTGTTTGTTTAACTACAGCAGTGACCCTGTTAAAGGAGACAAGCCCTTTGTTGAGGATGTACAGAGAGCTGGAATTAAGGGAGCATCGGAAAACCTGCCAGTGAGTTTCTCTTCTTCTTTCTGTGTGTTTAATTCACAGAAAGCTGAACAGCACTGATGCTGTGGGTCTGCTGCTGCATGTCGCCGCAGCATCCACCCGCAGCATCCGCAAAGCAACCAGCATTGTGAATGACCCCACTCATCCCTCACACGAACTGTTCTCCCTCCTGCCTTCGGGAAGAAGGTACCGCAGCATCCGGTCCAGCACGACCAGATTCTGCAACAGCTTCTACCCCCAAGCCATCAGACTCCTCAACTGCAGAGACTGAACTGATGGTTTTTCTGTACATGCACACACACTCTTACCCCACTTACCCCAGAAAATGGAAAGCACAAAAACCCTACTACCTCACTGGACTCTATTGCACACTGTGTAATAGAGTAATTACTACCTCACTGGTCTTTTTTGCACACTGCAAAATTTGCACACTGTCTTGTTATTTATTATTCTTTGTCTGTATTGTGTTGTATTGTCTGTGTGCACTTTTGTACTGTTGCACTATTGTTCTGTCTACACTGTGTTTATGTGCACCATGGTCCCTGGAGGAACGTTGTTTCGTTTCACTGTGTACTCTGTATATAGCTGAAATGACAATAAAAACCACTTTGACTTTGACTTTGTTTCAGGTGGAGCCAATTAGCTGAAGGTTTACCGCACACCCTGAATGTAGACAACGTGAAGGATTTACCTGCTGATTTCCAGTTTACCTTCAACAGAACTCTGCACTTCTTCATCACCTCCAACTTATCGTGAGAGCACACTGCACACTGCACGAACACACACACACACATACTGTACACACACATGCTGCACACTGCATCACTATTACAACTGTATCACTATTATACACCGGGTATAGTAGGAATGTACTAAGAATTGATGTTACATATATTTACATTAGAGTACAAATATGCTTCTGGTTCTTGGTCTTTTGTAAGAAGCACACTTCTAGTATACTTCCTTGGGTATACAAATATATTTAAATATACTGTACTACAATTTTCAGCATGTCATCAATTTACTTACATTTTTTATTTGTCATTTAAATGTGTTATTTAACACTGAATCCTATAATTTACTTCTGTTCATATTTTCCTAATTAAATAATTACAGAACTTTTTAATGAGAATACATTTGACCTGTTATATTAATGTAATACCTGAATATATTTTTAAAACATTTTACAATGCAGTCATTTCATTTACTTACTAAAAAGTTACATGAAACATTGTTCTTTAAGTGAACTACTGTAGCAATTGTTTTTAACACACTTTGCTAAAAATGTGCTAAAGTATATTTGGAAATAAGTATTTAAGAAGTCTAATTAACTACATTAAACTAAAAGTGTACTTCATAGTAGTTTATTGATTTATAATACACTATATTGTACTTTTAAAATGTATGATCAAAGTTTATTTTCAAACGTTTGATAAAATCATAATATTAATGTACTTTTAATATATTTTAAGGAAGGACAAAAATCTGTTAGTATATTTACAGCAAACTTATACATTCTCAGTATGTTTGAGTATATTTTTTTTTCACCAGGGCATACTGCACACATGTACACAGGCACACACATTCAGCACACACACTAAACGTGCAAGCCAACTGTCCTAAATATATATATATATATGTGTGTGTGTGTGTGTGTGTGTGTGTGTGTGTGTAGGCAGGCAGAGCTGAAGATAAAGTTTTTGGCCAATCAAAAAAAGGCATGGGAAAATGTGGAGGCCATTGGTAAAGCATTTTTCTTCAACAAGACAGATATCTACAGTAAGATCCAGACACACACACACACACACACACTGCAGAAGGCTAGCTATGTTAGCCTAGCTATTTTTTTATCTATTGATATTTTTGTATAATTCTATGTTTGGGTGTGAAAGAAAACACAACGCAGAAATATGATAGAACTGTGTGGGCGTGGTCACAATACTGAACATAATAATGAACATGACTGACAGCTGATCACTGGCCAATGTATGTTTATTTATGTAACCATGGAGACGCACACAGCCTTGAGACAGAGATGCTGCTCCAGTCTCGGGATGTAACAGAAATGGCTCCCAATTTACAGTTTACTGCACTACTGAGTGTGCCATTGTTGTCTGCTTCATAAAGAGACATTTCGAACGTGATTTTAAGGGATTAGAAATTCCCACAATTTATCATGATCTATAGTAAATATCACTGATGGTCATCAGGGTTGCCAGATTATTACATTGGCATGCAGGTAAACCAATCTGCGTAAGACAGCTGATATTCACCTTATCAAGAATATTACAGTATTTATTCCACCATGGAATCTTAAATATACACACAAGATTTATAATTGTATCTACCTGTGTATTATTTTACATTACATTACAGTACATTGCATTTAGCAGACGCTTTTATCCTAATCAACTTCTTCTAAATACTGTAACAACCTCTAGTAACTGAATAACTGAGTATATTATATTATTACTCATTCTGTGTGTTTAGTATCACTGTGGTTATTATTTATGGTCTGCTGCAGCACTGGAAATTCCCACACAAGTACACAAACATGGGATTTTCATAGCACAGAAGGTGGATATTGGACAGTATTAATTAGAGGAAGTAGGGAGCCAATTGAGTCACTTTTTAGCATTTAATTGGACGGTTGCTAAATGACAGGCTCGCTGGTTCCAGTTGCTCAGACTCAAAAAGAGGGCGGAGCTATGTAAGTCTTGTGATTGGCCAGGGTTCTGCTGATGTCAGCCTGACCTACTTTTAGACTCGCCAAAGGAGAGTGATAGTGGTGTAATATTAGAATAATTTGTCAAATTTATTAGAAACACTTTGCACATTTACATGGGGAACAAAATGAGCCAAATTAACCTAATTAGAAAAACCTCAACTTTATCTTCCCAGGGGATTTAAATATATATATTTTTGCCCTTTGTGAGGGTATGCAATGCTATTACCTTATTTTTTTCCAACAACATCCCCTCAGAGGCCTTGCTTAGGATTCTACACACACATATATTGCTTTATAAAACACAAATACCATTCAGTTTTGCATATAGTTCATTTCTTTGGGGTGAATGTGTTTCAAATGCATTGTTGATTAATGCTACATCTACCTACCTACTGTGTGTCTGCTGCAGTAGAGTAATGGTTGATACCTTATAAAGTCATGTTATGATCCAAAATATTATTATATTTATATTATATACACATTTTCAGAATGTTCCTGGAATGTAAGTTCTGCAATGTTACAGACGAACCTTTTTGACACCTTTCAAAATGTTGGTAAATGTTTTTATAACGTTCTCTGTTCGCTGGGATCCAACTTTGAAGGTGGGTTCCCTCAGAAGGTGGAGGCTCAGTGCAATCTGTCTATGGAAAAAAATGCATGGAATGCCTATATGACTGTTGTCCTGCACATGGCTCCACCCTAGTTTTTGACTAAATGACATTTTAGTCCGTGTTTAAAACTCTAACAGTGTTGTGATGTTGTGAAGCGTATGTGCAGGAACACTGGAAGGAAGATGAGTTTTTTGGATATCAGTTTCTAAATGGAGCTAATCCCACTGTGGTGCGCCAGTGCAGGAGACTACCAGATAACTTCCCCGTCACTGACAGCATGGTGCAGGCCTCTATGGAGGACAGCTCTCTGACCACAGAGATCATGGTACACAAGACACACACACACAACCACTTTGATGCACCGCAAAAAGCTAAATATTAGAAAGTGAAACTGTCTAATTTTAAGGCAATAAATCTTATTTTTTTTCTCTGATAAGACTTTTTGTCCTACTAATCATTGTAAGTGTTACTTTGTAGAAATTTCATTTTATTTCAAGTAATTTAATCTCACAATAAGCAACAAAATGAGTGATTTTTGCTTGATTAAAGACTTTGTGATTGTTTTTTTTTTTTTAAGAAATGCTACTAAGAATGATTTGCTTACCCCATGGTCAGATTCTTTTTTGCTTAATATAAGCATACATGTATTAATTTATATTTATATTTTGTCTAGTTTTGCCAGTTAATTTTTTTTGCAATGTAGAATAGAATGGTGATTAATAACCTCATATTGCTGCTAATTGTTTACAATGAAAACCTGCAGCCAAATACACATTTTATTTTTCTAATATAGTGAAAACAAATGTAGAACAAAAAAAACCTGATTTCTGAATTCTTTCATAAAGGTCATATTTATGCAAGTGCCACTGCACAGTAGGTAAAGAAAAACACTGTCGTGGTCTACGTACTTTATTGATTCACTGTGGAACTGTTTAGGGCACAAATGTAATTTTGCTACTGAACACAGCAGTAAAAATGCTGGAGTTTTTAAACCCTGTGTTCACACACTGTCCTCCATTCTATTAGGCTACGTTCACGTTACAAGCTCTCAGGGCTCTGGTAGCTGATGGCAAGCTACATAAACAGGATTCGAACTGGGGATCTCCTGATCATAGTGGCAGCGCTTAGCCCTGCTGGAACACTTGGAGCCTATCTACTATTATTTGTCTAGTTGAGAACTTTATGGAAAAAAAATTCTAATAACATTTTAATGCAAACCACTATTATGTCACACGTTTTCAGAACATTCCTGGAAGATTATTTTTGTTACGTTACAAGCTAACCTTTCTAAAACCTTTTCAGAACATTTCTAAAAGTTGAATGTTAGCTAGGTTGCTGGGTTGTGATAAGGAGAGATCACAGTAGTGATTACTGTTCATTCTTTTAAGATATTACTTTTTTCAGAAAGGGAAAATCTTCCTGTGTGATTATGCGCTGTTGGACGGAGTTCAGGCCAACACGGTTAACCTGCGGCGGCAGTATGTGGGTGCCCCCCTGTGTCTCCTCTACCAAAACAAAAATGACAAGCTCATTCCTATTGCTATACAGGTACAGTCTTAAAAATGAAGTAGTGCTTTTTTGCATGATGTACAGGGGTTGGACAATGAAGCTAAAACACCTGTAATTTTAGTGTGAGAGGTTTAATGGCTAAATTGGAGCAGCCTGGTGGCCAATCTTCATTAATTGCACATTATTGCACCAGTAAGAGCTGTAAGAGTGTGAAGGTTCAATTAGCAGGGTAAGAGCACAGTTTTAATCAAAATATTGCAATGCACACTATAACATTATGGGTGACATACCAGAGTTCAAAAGAGGACAAATTGTTGGTGCACGTCTTGCTGGAGCATCTGTGACCAAGACAGCAAGTCTTTGTGATGCATCAAGAGCCACGGTATCCAGGGTAATGTCAGCATACCACCAAGAAGAACCAACCACATCCAACAGGATTAACTGTGGACGCTGTAAGAGGAAGCTGTCTGAAAGGAATGTTCGGGTGCTAACCCGGATTGTATCTAAAAAACATAAAACCACGGCTGCTCAAATCCCGACAGAATTCAATGTGCACCTCAACTCTCCTGTTTCCACCAGATCTATCCATTGGGACGATAAATTATTGGGGTCTAAAACCAGGTGTTTTAGTTTCATTGTCCAACCCCTGTAAATGTTTTATTTTAATTTTAAAATAAGTTGACAACTCAAATCTTTGAGGCTGTTCATTCATTATTTGAATTATTTAAATTAAACTTTTTTTCTGCCAGTCCTGTGGTCACTGATAGAAGTGTTTTATTGCTTGCTCGGCTCCAGTGTAACCAGCCAGCCGGAGAGGAGAACCCGATCTTCGTACCTGGAGACTCAAAAGAAGATTGGCTTCTCGCCAAACTGTACGTGCGAGCGGCCGACTTCCTCATACACCAACTGGACGCACACCTGCTGAGAACTCACCTGCTGGTGGAGGTCTACACCCTGTGCACCCTACACAACCTGCCCGCAGTGCACCCGGTCTACAAGGTGCTGACACACATCTAACTAAAGTAGGCTACAACTAACACCATATTCTTCACAACATAAGGTGCACTGGATTATAAGGCGCACTACCTATTTTCTGGTCTATTTTCATACATAAGGCGCACTGGATTATAAGACGCATTAGACGACACTAGTAAGGAACAGGGGTTTAGGCTAAGTAAAGCTAAGCTAAGTAAACAAAACAAGTCTTTGTGATGCATCAAGAGCCACGGTATCCAGGGTAATGTCAGCATACCACCAAAAAGGACCGACCACATCCAACAGGATTAACTGTGGACGCTGTAAGAGGAAGCTGTCTGAAAGGGATGTTCGGGGGCTAACCCGGATTGTTTCCAAAAAACATAAAACCACGGCAGAACCCAAATCACGACAGAATTTGTTGGCAATCTTCATTAATTGCGCATTGCTGGCACATCTGTGACCAAGACAGCAAGTCTTTGTGATGTATCAAGAGCCACGGTATCTGGTAAATTGGAATCTGGTCACCCTAGTCAGTGTGACAGTGTAACAGTGTGTTCCTTGTGAAAACCAGAGAATTTTTTCATGAAAATGATGTGTGTTAGAACTGCAGTTTGAGTGTAAAGAGTCTAGTTTAGCAAAATTGGTTCAGGGGGTCAGTGCATGAGTTACATGTTATTGTCATTGTGTCTTAAGTACCAGTATTTGTGTGTAAACAATCAAGAAAAACTGTATTGTTTTAATATTTGTATCTGTGTTGTGCTCTGAGGTAGCTGCTGATTCCTCACACACAGTACACACTGCACATCAACACTCTGGCCAGAGAACGACTGCTGGCCAAGGATGGACTGATTATCAAGGTACATACCTCAACATTAATGGTGGTCCACCTTAATTGTAAACTTAATTTTCTTTATTCACTTTTTTTTCACGCTTTCTCTCTCTCTCTCTCTCTGTGTTTGTCTCTCGTAGTACAGTGCTGTGAGTAAGGAGGGACTAAATACGGTGTTGAGGAAAGCTCTGGACTCTCTGCAGTACAGCGCCCTCTGTCTTCCGGAGGACATTGAGGCACGTGGCTTGAAGGACATTCCAAACTTCTTCTACAGAGATGATGGCCAAGAAGTCTGGGACATAATTACCAAGTAACAGACACACTTATGAGATCACTTACTTTAATAGTTCTCAGTAAAGAGCATGTGATTAGCAAAGAAACTAATCTGAAGCTGGTTATGCTGGTGACAAATGTCACGTTTGAACAGCAATAAAACAAAATCTCTCAGTTCAGAGAGGATCCTATTTTTCTCTTGAAATTGAGATTTCAGTATGCCATCGCCATCTGGGTCACGGCACCAAATTGTTAGAAATGAGGGATCAGCACTCAGTAGACTGGATGTTAAGTAGTGTCGCAATCAAGTGCAATTAAACCGAGTCCAAGACAGTACTAGAGACCATATAGATTTTTTTCCACATGTAAAAATGGTAAGAATATATTTTTAATGAAAAATTATTGTTTTTTATTTCTTTTTTTTTTTTTTTAACAATCCTGTTTAGCCATCAAAAAGTCATGCTGGGACCAAAGAAAGTACCCCTGATAATTTTCATGATTTTTGGGTAATGAAATAAGTCTCTACACATAAAAAATCCTCCAGCACTGAACTGTAGAGCAGTGGAACTGTGTTTTCTGGAATGATGGAGCATCCATCAATACTCTTGGATTGGATAAGCAGGAGATAATTAGGTGAGGTTGTGATCAATATTTAACATCCTGACTTAAGTAACACAGCTCTTGTCAGAGAAAGTCTTTCCTGAACAGTAGAGACAGTGGAGTTACTCCAACGTCAAATATGGATATTTTTGTTGAAACATAATAAGCTTTAAACTGATAAGACTCACCCCCCAATTTGACTTACTAAACTCACTGACACCAAACTGACACCAATAAAACCATAATTACTGGCATATGCTTAATACATTATAATCATTATCGAGGGCAACATAACGAGATAAAATCATAATGTAAGTTTATCTTCATCAGGTTCTAGTTTTTAATCGCTTTGAATGTTTATCTGTGTGTGTGTGTGTGTGTGTGAGGTATGTGGGAGGTGTGTTACAGTTTTACTACCCATCAGATATTGAAGTGGCTGCAGATGTAGAACTTCAGAAGTGGATTGGAGACATCTTCCTCCATGGTTTCCTGGGTAATGAGAAGTCCAGTGAGTAGATACACTGAGATCTAAAGTTGGGAAGTTGACTAACAAGGAATTTCAAACGTACCTGTTTCCCAAAATGCATTGCGAGTCTTGTGATTAAGCGTTAGACAGCAGCGTAATAAACTGAGCAGACGGCACGCCATTAGTGTCCAGGTAAAACATGTTTCGCATCCATCAAAATATAAATAAATCTGGCCAAAAACAAAACAGAAGATGTTTAGTTTTAGTATATCAACAATATTACAGTATTTATTCCAACTGCTGATATCTTAAATATGTACAGATCAGTAATTACAAAATAGAACATTTAAATGGTTTTATCTGCGCGAGTGTATTATTTATGTGTTTACTGCAGGGGTGTCCAAACTACGGCCCGCGGGCCATTTGCGGCCCGTTTCCTTTTTTGGAGCGGCCCGCGAGGTATTTTAGAAATAGAATGAAAGTTGGCCCGCTGTTAAGCAGGTTTTTGAGAGAATGTGAGGTGTCAGAAACGGGCCAAAGAGTCTAAAAGCGGAGAGAGAGCGCATTTCTAGCGCAGAAAAACGGGGCAAAGAGTCTAAAAGTGAAGAGGGTGCGCATTTCTAGCGCAGAAAAACGGGCCAAAGAGTCTAAAAGCAGAGAGGGTGCGCATTTCTAGCGCAGAAAAATGGACCAAAAAGTCTAAAAGTTGCCGTAATTAAGGAGTTTTATATGAAGAGACATCATGAAATTAAACATCAATTTGAAAAATCTTAGTTTACAGAACACTGTCAAAGATAAAGATAGTAAGTCATGTAAAATGGTGTGTAAATGAAATAATCAGGAAAAAAGTATTATTTAAAGTGGTGTATTTCATTATTTGTTTTATTACAGAGTCTGTGGCCCATGACTTCAAATATATTTCTCCTTCTGGCCCCCAACAAAAAAAGTTTGGACACCCCTGGTTTAGTGTATGTTTATATATATATAGAGCGCTATACAAACAACAAAATCAGAATAAGGAGCTGGACTATGGATAATAAACACTCTGTTCTTCTCCTCAGACATACCAAAAGCTTTCCGCTCAAAGGATGAGCTGATCAAGTTTGTCACTATGGTGATATTCACTATGACAGCCCAGCACTCTGCACTTAACAGTGGACAGGTATAAACACACACACACACACACACACACTCACTAAAACTCAAAACCCAAGTCCAATCTAACCCCAATCATAACTCCAACAATAAACTCAGCCTTACACTAACCCTAAAAGCCTATTCTTAATCCAACCCTTTAAACCCTAACCATAACCCCAACCCTAAAACTTAAACCTAACCCATTCCAAACACTTAAATCCAACCATAACCCTGAGTGATATTTCCTCCTACTTCCCATTTAGTTTATTCTTCTGAACTGTACATATTTGCGGTACTCTTGCCGGGTTAATGAATAAATGCAGGCTATATAGATCATTAATCTTAAAACTTGAGTTTTGAGTACCTTAAATAAATCTAAGACAATTGAGCATTAAGGGACTCTCTCTCTCTCTTTCTCTTTGTTAGTTTGATTTTGGGGGCTGGATTCCAAACAGTCCACCGTCTCTGCAGTCTCCTCCTCGAAAGGTTAAAGGTCGTGCGACTGAGGGCACTCTGCTGCACACTCTGCCGGACGTGAACGTCTCGGTGCAGAGCATGGCCGCCGTCTGGGGTCTGACCAGAAAACCAGAAGAGTTTGTAAGTCCTCATCCCGTTAATCTCAACTCATTAGAAAGTTATGGAAACATCCTCTGCGGTAAACAGGATGTTTAAGTGGACAAGAGCATGCAAACCTGGATTTGTGTATGGCTTTCAATATATATGTGTATATATATATATATATATATATATATATATATATATATATATATATATTTTTTTTTATATTGCTGTGTAACCCAAGACAAGGCTTAAATCCCTGTCTGCAAATCTGTCCCGATAACTACTGAAGGTACAGTAAATATACACTAAATATAAACCCACAATTAGTTTGAATTCATTGACTTTAAAAAAAAAAAATAGACCATCAGTGAGTATATATATAATAATGTGCTTGATCTACTTTAAAAAATCATGTAAATTTTTGCATCAGATAATTCAAGCAAGAGTAAATCAAGCAAGAGTAGTCATTGTATTTACTACTTAATTTTCTCAAGTAGGGCTAACATACTTTTTCAGGTACTGTCAACTTAAAGGAGTCCATTAACACTACATGGGACATTTAAGTATTGTCAACTTAATTTTCTCGTGTACACTGCTGACTTAAAAAGCTGAGTTAACTCAACTTAAGTGTTTAATTTGTCCTTTTTAAAAAATGATCTGTTTAGTCAAATGAACTAACAATTCATCCTTATTTTAACACACACTCTCCCGTTTCCACCAGAACTGTCCGTCACCACAATGAATTACTGTGGTCTAAAACCAGGTGTTTTAGTTTCATTGTCCAAACCCTTTAAATGTAGTATTGTTGAATCCAATAAAGCTCATTAGAATTTCTGCTGATCTTCTTCTGTTAGGTATCTCTGGGGAATCACACAGAGCAGTACTTCACAGAGCCGGACGTCGTGGCCGTGATCAACGTGATGAAAGATGAGCTGAAACAGCTCAGTGAGAAGATAAAGAAGAGGAATGAGGGAAAGGATCTGCCCTACTGCTACTTGGACCCGGCCGAGATCGAGAATAGCATTGCTATTTGATAAACATCTGCCAAGCTGCTGTCTGAACTCTTCTAGAAAGAAGATCAGTGTCTTTTTCTAATACAATAATGTTTTCTCTACACAAATAGTTCACTGTACTCATGCTTCATTCTGTAGTTCTCATATGCCCATATTTGTGGGTTCTGTTTGGAGGTGGTCTGTGGATTGTCCTTGACTGTTCTCACCATTCTTCTTCTCTGCCTTTCTGATATTTTTCTTGGCCTGGCACTTCTGGGCTTAACAAGAACTGTCCCTGTGCTCTTCCATTTCCTTACTATGTTCCTCACAGTGGAAACTGACAGGTTAAATCTCTGAGACAACTTTTTGTCTCCTTCCCCTGAACAACTATGTTGAACAATCTTTGTTTTTAGATCATTTGAGAGTTGTTTTGATGAGCCCATGATGCCACTCTTCAGAGGAGATTCAAATAGGAGAACAACGTGCAATTGTCCACCTTAAATACCTTTTCTCATGATTGGATACTCCTGGCTTTGAAGTTCAAAGCTCAATGAGGTTACCAAACCAATTTTGTGCTTCAGTAAGTCAGTAAAAAGTAGTTAGGAGTATTCAAATCAATAAAATGATAAGGGTGCCCATACTTTTACATATCAATATCTCCTCCTCCAGCTCTGAGGGAGTTTTACAGTCTGTCTCTCTATATGTTATATGTTTCATGTTTGATGTTTTGACCTTTTGAGTTTCTGTCCTGCTCTCATATTTCTATATATACAGCTCTGGAAAAAATTAAGAGACCACTTCAGTTTCTGAATCAGTTTCTCTGATTTTGCTATTTATAGGTTTATATTTGAGTAAAATGAACATTTTTGTTTTTATTCCAAAAAACTACATACAACATTTTTGCCAAATTCCAAATAAACATATTGTCATTTAGAGCATTTATTTGCAAAACATTAGAAATGGCGGAAAAAAAAAAGATTTAGAGCTTTCAGACCTTAAATAATGCAAAAAAAAAAAAAAAAACAAGTTCATATTCATATAAGAGTTTTAAGAGTTCAGAAATCAATATTTGGTGGAATAACCCTGGTTGTTTTTAATCACAGTTATCATGCATCTTGGCATCATGTTCTCCTCCACCAGTCTTACACACTGCTTTTGGATAACTTTATGCTGCTTTACTCCTGGTGCAAAAATTCAAGCAGTTCAGTTTGGTTTGATGGTTTGTGATCATCCATCTTCCTCTTGATTATATTCCAGAGGATTTTAGTGTGGTTAAATCAAAGAAACTCATTTTTTTTATTTTCCAGAGCTGTATATATATATATATATATATATATATATATATATATATATTTAATTTGTTCTGTATATTGAACCGATATACCGATATTTAATAGTTTTAAGACATCTGTCTTTAAAAAAGGACAAAATAAAGACAGCACCACTCTGAACTCATGAAAGTGAGGTATCATTTAGATTTTTTTTTTTTTTTATAAAACAAACAAAAAACAATGACAATGATCTTCACTGCATTGGAAGGAATTAACAAAAAAAATCTTTGTACATTTGAAACATTCCTTTAACATAAACATCGAGAACATTCCTTCACTTCTCACACAAATCTGTATAAAACACCTTATCTTCTTTTATTTCAAACACAATTATCCTTTTGTGCTTCATGAAGACTTTAAGCCTCGAAATATCAAACGAATGAAGGACAAATAAATCATAAAATCAAAGGAAGAATAAAACGCACAGTCCTGAAGTATTACAATATCACCTTCACATTCTTTCTTTATTTTTTACACATAGCTTCCTTAATGTAAAATGAAAAAAGGACACTTCATAATAAGAGTACATTAATTAACAGAAATTTTGACTGAGTGTCTCAACTTATTATTATTATTAATTGATACTAGTTAAGATTTTATTAATAATTACAGCATCTTTAACTAATGTCTCTATTTAAGCAACAGAACACGAGAGGGAGTGTGTTATCTTGAATATTGGTGATAACACACGACCTCGAGTGTTCTATTGCTTTTATACAACAGTTTCTTTTTTTTTCAAAATGAATAAAGAAAATGAATCAAAGATTTTTAAGAAATTTAGTTCGAATATGCATTAATATGGACTGTGCCTTCCACCAAAAAGTAGTTCCACCACAACAGTAACAGAACTAAATCTTAGATTATACAGACTAACACCACGAAAGTTAGCTTGAAAGCAAAATTGGGATTAAGTGAAGATGGTAACGTTAGGAGCGTGAAATAACGCTAATACTCTCCTCTCCTGCTCCGCGGAGTCGTCTTCAGGTGAAAGCTGCGCATTTTTTGGAGCATTTCTGCTTGTTTTGCTGGGTCGTGTTTTGTTTTTAGCTAGCCGGCTGGACTGTGATTAGGTTAGCGTAGCTTGCTTTAGCTCAGCATTAACTTAGCCTAGCCTGGCTGGTTAAGTTAGCGTTCTGTCTGTCAGATGGCATTAGCCGAGCGATTTTCTTTCCCTTTTTTTCACAAAAGATGAGCCAGCGCTGTGGGCAAGCGTGCTGTGGTTGAGCGCTAGCCTGTGCTAAGCTAACGCTGCCGCTGATGCCGTTGATGATTCTAAGCTGTAATGTGTGTATACGTCGTTACTCTGCAATGCGTCGGCTGATCAGATTGTGAGGTCGGAATTAACTGTTTTATAATTATTATTATTATTATTTATTATTATTATTTATAACACTCTTAATCATTAAATTTCAGTAATTTAATTTTCAGTTATTAATTAGTTTAATAATATCTTAACTAGTGTCAATGAATAATAATCAGTTGAGACATTCTTTAACCATGTAACAGTGTGTATTACATTACTGTGGGAAGTACTGTTTGATTACGATGTGATGAACCCTTATTGTAAAGTGTTACCAAAAAAAAAAAAGAAAAAAGATTTATTTAATTATTTTAATTATTTATTAATTACTTAAAAAAAATACTTTCAGGGCAGCCAATAAGAAAGTGAGAATAAGAAACCAAATTCAAGAATCTCTTTCTTTCTCTGCACAATCTGCAGATCTACCTTTACTATTACTCAGAGGTGGAAAGTAATGAATTACATTTACTCGTTACTGTAATTGAGTAGATTTTATGAGTAATTTGTCATTTTTAAAGTAGTTTTTAAAATAGGTAATTTTGAACTTTTACTCAAGTACATTTTGACACAAGTAATTTACTTCGCTTCATTGGAAAACTACGGTGGCCGAGAAAGCCCAACGCAGTGCAAATTGAAAAGCGCTGCAAAAGCACAAAACACATCCATCAAAATTACAACACAGGCGCAGCAAATAGAAAAACGCGCTGCAAAAAGAAAAACGCGCTGCAAATTGAAAAACGCGCTGCAAATAGAAAAACGCGCTGCAAATAGAAAAACGCGCTGCAAATAGAACCACAACACAACGGAAGTGAGTCACAACACAACGGAATTTTCCCGGGGGACCTTAAAAGATGCTGTACCAGCTGTATACAAAGGACAATAAGTGGCAAACAAGCTTCTGAAAAGTAAGTAATGTTTATTACCTGTGATTACCACGGTTGTGTGCATATTATTAAAAGTTCTGCTTCACAAAACGCCTTGTTTGCCACTTATTGTCCTTTGTACACATAGTGAAGTCCGAGACGTTACTGAAGACGCAGCTTAGCTGGTACAGTATCTTTTAAGGTCCCCCGGGAAAATTCCGTTGTGTTGTGACTCACTTCCGTTGTGTTGTGGTTCTATTTGCAGCGCGTTTTTCTATTTGCAGCGCGTTTTTCTTTTTGCAGCGCGTTTTTCTATTTGCAGCGCGTTTTTCTATTTGCAGCGCGTTTTTCTATCTGCAGCGCGTTTTTCTATCTGCAGCGCGTTTTTCTATTTGCAGCGCGTTTTTCTTTTTGCAGCGCGTTTTTCTATCTGCAGCGCGTTTTTCTATTTGCAGCGCGTTTTTCTTTTTGCAGCGCGTTTTTCTATTTGCTGCGCCTGTGTTGTAATTTTGATGGATGTGTTTTGTGCTTTTGCAGCGCTTTTCAATTTGCACTGCGTTGGGCTTTCTCGGCCACCGTAGAAAACTCCCAATTACTGAGTAAATAATAAAATGCTGGGAAAAAAACGAATTGTCTGAATTAAAAAAGAAATTTGAGTTTTGTTCTTCATGGTCACGCAGTTGTTCTTGAAAATGTTTTATGAGGTGGTCTGAACAAATACTGCCTGAAAGGTCCAAATTATTATTTGGAATAATAATTAATTAAAAATATTTAATTTATGATTTGTTGTACTTTTTTACATCAAATACTTAAAAGTAACTATGTAACTTTTACTCAAAGTAAATTTTAAATTGAGTACTTTTTTTCTTTTACTCGAGTAGATTTTTAGATGGGTACTTTTACTTTTACTTGAGTAGAATTTTAGCAAAGTAAAGGTAATTTTACTTAATTACAATTACTTTCAGTACTTTTTCCACCTCTGCTAAGACTCACATTCACTGCATGTAAACGCATGCTCCTCTAATGTACAGTGTGTGTGTGTGAATTTCAACAAAACTAATATGAGAAAAGTCAGGAAATAAAGACAGTGTCAGCAGGTAAAGTAAACATTAATACTACATAATTTTAGATCTTCCCAAAGTTCAATTCTGAATCACATTACAGGGTTTAAACATCCACTGCTATGGCTAAAAAAAAAACGTATCTGGTACCGGAACATCAGACTTCTATATTTTCCTTCACGTGCAGAAAGAACTGTTATCTAAAAGGTTGTTTCATGACCTTTTAAGGGCATTGATTAATAAGATTAAGTAAAATAAAAAAATAAAAAAAAGAATGTAATTATTATGTAATTTTTATAAAGAGGGTAAAACTCTTACTTATCTCTCAATTTACTCTGATTATGAATCATGATTCATGTTATGTAAATAAATAAATAGGCTAGGAACTACAAGACAAAAGTGTGAGCAGTAAAGATAAGGTCACCCAAAAGCAGTGTGAAAGACTTGTGGAGAGCATAAAAAAATCAGGGTAATTCCACCATATTAATTTCTGTACTCCTTAAACATTACTATTGTTCTTGTTTCTAAATAAATATGAACTTATTTTCTTTGCAGTGTTTAAGGTTTCAAAGCCCTTGAAAATACCCTTTTCATTATTTTGCATTTATCTGCAAATAAATGTTTTTAAACTACAATATTTTTAATTGGAATTTGGGAGAAATGCTGTCTTTAATTTATAGAATAAAACAACAACATTCAGTTCACTCAAATATATACTTAAATACATAGTCAGGAACTAAAAGACAAAAGTGTCAGCAGTAAGTTAACATTTGAATTGTAGAAAATTCACATTTTTCTATAATGATTTTATGAACTGTTGTTAGCTTTTAAATTCTTGAACTGGCATAGCATCGCTAGTTTTCACCAGAGACCTTAATAATGAGGAGACTGACTCGTGCCTTTTTATATGCAAAAAAGAGCCAATTAGCTTTGCTGCTTGTGTGGAGAGATTATTTTTAAAGTAAATTTTATCTTTTTTTATTTTGTTTGGATTATCTTTGTTTTTCTTTATTTATATGTTTTGTTGAGTGCAGTTTTTTACATTCTAAATCTTAGTATTTTATTCTTTTTACCTAGACATTTTGCACATTTGAATTTGTGCACTTTAAATTGTGTAGTATAAAAGTTAAAAAAACAGCTTAGTAATATTGTGTGAGCAGACTGTCGTTCCAAGCATTTCACTGCAGGTCATACTGTGTATTACTATGTAAAGTCATATGAAAAAGTTTGGTCACCCCTATTAATCTTAATCATTTTTAGTTCTAAATATTTGGGTGTTTGCAACAGCCATTTCAGTTTGATATATCTAATAACTGATGGACACAGTAATATTTCAGGATTGAAATGAGGTTTATTGTACTAACAGAAAATGTGCAATATGCATTAAACCAAAATTTGACCGGTGCAAAAGTATGGGCACCCTTATCATTTTTTTTATTTGAATACTTCTAACTACTTTTTACTGAATTACTGAAGCTGTGTGCTTTTGCACACCTCAGGCGACTCTGTTTGTGGCGTGCTTGCAGAAATGGCTTCTTTCGCATCACTCTCCCATACAGCTTCTCCTTGTGCAAAGTGCGCTGTATTGTTGACCATCTGCAGCAAGATGATGCTGCAGCTCTTTGGAGGTGGTCTGTGGATTGTCTGTTCTTGACTGTTCTCACCATTCTTCTTCTCTGCCTTTCTGATATTTTTCTTGGCCTGCACCTTTTGGCTTAACAAGAACCATCCCTGTGGTCTTCCATTTCCTTACTATGTTCCTTACAGTGGAAACTGACTGGCTAAATCTCTGAGACAACTTTTTGTATCCTTCCCCTGAACAACTATGTTGAACAATCTTTGTTTTTAGATCATTTGAGAGTTGTTTTGATGAGCCCATGATGGCAATCTTCAGAGGAGATTCAAATAGGAGAACAACTTGCAACTTGGCCATCTTAAATACCTTTTCTCATGATTGTATACACCTGGCTCTGAAGTTCAAAGCTCAATGAGGTTACCAAACCAATTTTGTGCTTCAGTAAGTCAGTAAAAAGTAGTTAGGAGTATTCAAATGTATAAAATGATAAGGGTGCACATACTTTTGCAGCGGTCAAATTTTGGTTTAATGCATATTGCACATTTTCTGTTAGTAAAATTGTAAATAGTAAAATATTAAAGTGTCTGAACTTTTTTTTTTGTAGTCAGTGGTGCGAAAAACACAATGACTGAAAGACCGGCGATTACAGAACAACCACCTGACAACTCAAACGGTCCTGTTTTGTAAAGCAGCCAATAGTAAAATCTAAATTTAGCCTAAAGTCAATTCTTTCCAAGTTTAACTGTGTCATGTTTCAACTTAAAAAAAATAGTAAAAATGTTTTACTACTAAAAACGTTTAGAACTGATAAAATAAAAAAAAATTAAAATACATTTAAAGATACAACAGATTTTAGCTGATTGGCTTCATTTAAAGTAAGGTGAAAACTGTGTCATTTCATTTTCGTGCATTTTTGTGGATTTATTTTAATGGTGGAGGAAACCCTAAGCCTGTGTAAAAATCATACTTTTTTTTTTTAACCTACCTTCAAACTGAAATATTTTATACTGGGATTTTATGTGATAGACTGATAGAATAGCAAGTAACTGTGAAGCAAAGAAAAGCATAATACATAGTTTTTAAACAGAAAATGAAAGGGGTATGCCTGTACTCTGATACTACTAAATAAAATCAGTCAGTTTGACCAATTGTTATCAGACTTAACGTAATTAGTAAATAGAGTCCACCTGCGTGTAATTTATTCTCTTCTGTGAAGGTCTCAAATGTTTGTTAGAGAACATTACTGATTAAACAGCATCATAAAAATCAAGGAATACAGCAGATAAATCAGATATAAATTTGTCAAGAACTGTAAAGCACTATTTAGAGAAGCAGCCAAGAGGCCTATGGTCACTCTGGAGGAGCTGCAGAGATCCACAGACCACTTTCCAGATTTTTTAATTATATTATTTAATTATTAATTAAAAAAAAAATTGTATTATGTATTATTTTCTGTTCACTTCACAATTACTTACTACTTTCTGTTGGTTTATCACGTAAAAATAAATAAATAAATAAATAAATACGTTTGTGAGTGTAACGAGAAAAAAATGTGGAACTTTAAAAGGGTATGAATACTTTTTCAACACACTGTAATAATAAGTCGAGATATTTCCACAGGTCTTTCTGCACTGGTTATAAAGAGAGACAGAACTCCAGAACTCTTCAGCGGCTTCAGAGCCACGATAGCAACGTTAAAAAAATATATGCATATGAACTTCACATACATTCTTTTACAAAACGCCAAACGACATTCTGTTTCAGCTGATTTCAGCTGATTTCAGCTGATTTCTGGCATTATTGTGCAATATTTTCCATTCTCAATTCTGAAATCACTATACAAATCACCCTTAAATCAGAGCACGTGATCTAAAGAAACATCTCAACTAAACAACACTGAAATAATAAACGCGACAAATTACAAGTTTTAAATATTTCTTTTCATAGTTTTTTTCTTTTCCATAGTCTTGTTTTACTTATCAAAGGTATTTTTGTTTGAACTATTTCTATATTAAAACTGTAAAACATTTTATGTTTTTTTTTTACTCATTGTCTATAAAACTGTCATTTTATATACACGCACACACACGCACTCACGCACACACTCGCACACACACATATATACCCTTTTGTTTAATGATCTTCCTGTAAATAGGAAGGAGCTGACGGAGATTAAAGCACGTAGGCAGTCAAACAACCCGGCGGAGAAAGAATCTAATCAAACAAACTAAAAACTGTAATTAAAGTATGAAGAGCTCCAGTGATCGTTTGTTAACTCCTCTGGCTGTGTCCAGTCTCAGATCTGAGGCGTTAAAAGTTTGTTTCTCCACTGTTCAAACCTCCTGCTGCAGCTGGAGTTCTTCTAACAAAATCATAATTATCATCATAATAAATAGAACTGCAAGTGAGTCACGGGGTCCAAGCACTTTTAGCGCAACAAGGATCATTGCTGAAAAAATGATTGGCTGATGGCAGCCATGTTTTTTTTTTTATTTAAATATGATATCATTCTCATAGATCCTGATCCATGACATCACATCACATACTACCATCACGCAAAGTTCTGTCAGTCTGTCGATTTTCTGCTTATATATTTTGTTATAGCTCCACCTAGAGGTGCAGTTCCATGTTATGCCAATAATCGTATTTTTCACACTGTAAGACACACTTAAAATTCTTTAGTTTTCCCAAAAATTGACAGTACGCCTTTTAATTTGATGCACCTTATGTATTAATTTTATCAGTCAGGTATTAAGGAGCAGTAAAGCCACTCTGCTGAAGTGTCGCGTTATACAGGAGTTTCAGTTTAGTTCTCCAGCATTGAGACTCGAGGCTGGAGCAGCATTAGCATTAGCCGCTAACTGCACTGAGCTCTAGCTCTTTCACTATTAAGAGGTGAGTATTATCGGCATGTAGCCTGCTGCTAACTCTGGCTAGCACTGCTGGAGCAGTATTAGCATTACCCTCTAACCGCACTAAGCGCTAGCTCTTTTACTATTCAGAGGTGAGTATTATCGGCCTGTAGCCTGCTGCTAACCCTGACTAGCACTGCAGGAGCAGCGTAAGCATTACCTGCTAGCCTTGCTAGCTCTTTTGCCATACAGAGGTGAGTATACCGGACTGTAGGCTGCTTGTTTACTGTGTTAAAACAAGCTAAGTGGGATAAACCGCTAGCTAATATCACCCTGGATTACTAAAACACTCAGGGTTCCTCAGTGTAGCTCTGTCAGGCGGCATTAGTGGAAATCTGGAAATCTAAGCTTACTGTAAATAAATGGAAGTGCTTTATTCACTCAAATAAACAGTTTTTAATAGAGAAATATGTGTAGATGAACATCCAGCACTCGTTTAACTATAAAAGAAAAAGTTTTTTTTTAAGAATTACAGTTTTGTTTACTTAAATTAGCTTAGCTTTACAGGTCCCACCACTGAATTAGAAGGAGAAAACACTCGTTTAACTTTAAACAAAAACGTTTTTTTTTTTCTATTTTTAAGAATTACAGTTTTGTTTACTTAGC
This sequence comes from Astyanax mexicanus, assembly GCF_023375975.1. Taxonomy (NCBI): domain Eukaryota; kingdom Metazoa; phylum Chordata; class Actinopteri; order Characiformes; family Acestrorhamphidae; genus Astyanax; species Astyanax mexicanus. Next base: position 6,747,043 of record NC_064420.1, on the reverse strand, counting down.
TTAGCCTAGCTTTACAGGTCTCACCACCGAATTAGAAGGAGATAATGGCAACACCCCTGTTCCTTACTAGTATCTCATAATGCACCTTATAATTCGGTGTGCCTTATGTATTAAAATAGACCAGAAAATAGACGTTTATTAATTGTGCGCCTTATAATCTGGTGTGCCTTATAGTGCAAAAAATACAGTATCTCGAAATGTAAGTAGGAGGAGCTATATGGTTCTTTAGGCTTTTTTGTAAGCAGGGAAAAAAATATTTAAGTTTGTATGTCAAACAGGGTAGAAGATACAAAACCTTTGCTATAGCGCCACCATCAGGCTGATCGTGCTGAGCTTGGAAGTCTGAGTACTGGGAGTTACTACTACCTGTTCAGGTCTGTAGGACTTATGGATTTGTCTGTGCATTTCGGGTTTTTTTTTTAAGGCAAATAATAATAATAATAATAATAATAATAATAATAATCCGAACAAAAAGAGTTTTTTGCTTGGACCCTTAATAATAATAATAATAATAAATAAATAAAAAGTTGGGACGTCCCGCTCTGAGTACAGGGGAGCTGATAAGAATGCCTCTCCTCCTGGGCCGCGAGGGTCTCCAGTGGGCTGCCTCCATCGTGCAGTCTGTTAGTCTGTAAGTCTGTGTTGGATGATTTAAAGGCAGCGAGGAAGACGGTCCTCAGCTGGACAGAGCCATGGTGTCGATGACCTGCTCGAGTTTGCTGCGCAGCCTCTGCCTCCGAGCCTGCTCATCTTTCTGTAGTGCAGAGAGGATCTGTGTAAACAGAATAATGTGAGACATTAATAAAAATGGGGGTAACATTTTACTTCAACTTCAACAACTGGTTGTAACATTAATAAACATTGTTAAATAGTTAATAAATGTCTCAATTACTTATAATAATAATAATAATAATAATAATATAGAGAGACATTTATGTTTTTTATGTTCCAAACTTGTTTTTGCTATTTTCCATCTAAAATGACTTATACTCAGGCAAAATATGAACTAGGTTTCATAAAGTATTGTTGCTGAAAACACAGAAATATATTAGAAAACACTTATATACTTCTCTGTGCTACTTCTCTGTGCTAGGACCAAAGTGGTAAAACAAACTTCCACTGTGAGTCAGAACAGCAGAGTCACTCGCTGTCTTCACGTGCCGAATAAAGACTCAACTTTTCAAAGAGCTTCTGAATTAATCTTAAAAAAAAAAAAAAAATCTCCTAGATTCTTTTAAACATGATCAAGCTTTGTGTATCTCTTGATCCTCTACAAACTAACTATGGTTATTTTCTAAAGTAAACAATGAAGCACTGTTGTAAGTTGCTCTGGATGAGGGCGTCTGCTAAATGCCTTAAATGTAAATGTATTTCAATGAATCTCCTGTAATCAAAAACTGCTTTTTGAAAAGTGCTTTTCAAAATTGCTATTTGGTTAGATTAGTAGGTTGTGTGGATAATGATTATAGTTCAGTGGAAGTAGAGTCGTTAGTTATTGACTTCAGATCAACGTAAATGTGGTGACAGCCCTAAAGATTAGTTGAGACATTCTGTCATAAGTACTGTCAATTAAAAGCTGATGTCCATAACTTTTGGGATTTGGGGGATTTAGGGCCCTCTCTGGTGAGAATGCAGAAGAATCATTTTAAACTGGACGAGTGTGATGCGGTCTCTTTCCAAAGCGGATGAATCCAATTCCAGGTTATGTTCAGTCAGAGAGAGAGAGAGAGAGAGAGACAGTGTCAGACTCAGCATCATGCTGGTTTGTATCATGGATCATGCTGCTTCCCCATAAGTCTGAGAGAGAGTGTACAGTAGGTCATGCTCTCTCTGGGAGGGTACAGTAGGGGGCGGTCTCTCCCCTCATTACTCCTTATGTAATGTTGGTCAGCACTGACGTCTGCAAGCTGATATTTATCAGAGCTGGGGATCCGGTGCTTTCCACTGAGAGCACTGTGATGCTACCCCAGTCATGCTGCATTAGTGACGGTTGGAAAAGAGGAGGAGGAGTCGGATTCACATGTATTGTGAGGCATTGACTCAAGTCGGATTAAAAACCAGCATCGAATAGAGCCAGACGGCCCCTTGTGAAGTCTCACACGCCTACTGTAACACACTCTGGTGTCACTTCCATTTTCTGCCACTAGATGGCAGTAATAGCTTCTGCTTGGCTGATATATGTGAATGAAGAAGAGATTTAAAAGGTAAAAAAGAGGGAAACTAATGTTTGGTCCTCCCTCCTTCCTCCTTTTTTTTTTTTTTTTCTCTTAATAAATTACTTTATTATTTTTTGGGATTATTTATTAGTTTAATGGTTCTGCCTATCTACTTAATATGTCGTTCTATATGTGTCCAGTAAGTGGCAGTAATGCACCAAATATAGGCGTGCCGACTGCCAAAAAGAAGAAGAACTAGAAAAGGCAAAGTTCGTGAACGAACTTTAAGTTGGCTTGTCAAATAGTTACTAAGTTGTGTAGTGTGTGTGTGGTGTGGAGTGTTTGGAATGTGGTGTGGAGTATGTGTGGTGGAGTGTGGGGTGAGTTGTGTGTATCAGGTGTGGAGTGTGTCTGTTGTGGAGTGTTTGTGGTGTGGTGTGTAGAGAGTGTGGTGTGGTGTGTGGAGTATGTGTGGTGTGGAGTGAGTGTGGGGAGTGGACTGTGTGTCGTGTGGTGAGTGTGTGTGGTGTGGGGTGTGAAGTGTGTGGTGTGGGGTATGTGAGCTGTGGAGTGTGTGTGGTTTAAAGTGTGTGTGGTGTGGGGTTTGTGTGGTGTGGACTGTGTGTGGTGTGTAGAGTGTGTGTGGTGTGGACTGTGGAGTTTGTGTGGTGTGGAGTATGTGTGGTGTGGAGTGAGTGTGGGGAGTGGACTGTGTGTCGTGTGGTGAGTGTGTGTGGTGTGGGGTGTGAAGTGTGTGGTGTGGGGTATGTGTGGTTTGAAGTGTGTGTGGTGTGGTGTATGTGTGGTGTGGAGTGTGTGTGGTGTCTGGGGTATGTGTGTTTTGAAGTGTGGTTTAAAGTGTATGTGGGGTGGAGTGTGTGTGGTGTGGGGTATGTGTGGTGTGGAGTGTGTGAGGTGGAGTGTGTGTGGTGTGGGGTATGTGTGGTTTGAAGTGTGTGTGGTGTGGTGTGTGCGTGTGTGTGGTGTGGGGTGTGTGTAGTGTTGTATTGGTTCTGGTGTGGGTTGTGTTCAGCAGTATCTTCTCCATACAGATACAGTACTGAGGAGCAGGGCAGAGAGGGGGGGCGTGCGCAGGATCGGCTGGTGTGTGTGAGATGGCCAACATTCCGCCCATTCATTCCTATGGGGAAAGTTCGTACGATAATTTTACGAAAACCGTAAATCGTATCGGTGAGATCAGCATATCGTCTGAAACATCTCTGCAAGTTCTGTATGGCTGCGTCCGAAATCGCGTACTTCCATACTAAACAGTATGCAAAAGCAGTATGCGAGATCGGGTAGTGTGTCCGAATGCGCAGTAGGCGAGTTTGAGTACGCGAAAAGTTCCCGGATGACGTACTGCACCGGGAGACATTTTTAAGTATACAAGCCCAGCACACTTCACCCGCTAATATTTCCCACAATCCACCGGGAGCCGCGCTGAGCTGAGTGACCCGTCAGTGAGCGGCGGAGCGGCGGGGGAGAGGAGTGGAGAGAGAGAGAAGTTTATGAGGTGAGGAGATTCAGATATATAAACTGTTTTGGTTGTTTGTGATATCAGGCTGTAAATGAAAGATTTATGAGGGTTAGTTTAAGTTAAAGTAGCGAGTTATAGGGGTGTGGGTTTGTTATTAATGCTGTTGCAGACAGAACATCTTTATTTTCGTATCTGAACTGCTTTACTGAGCAGCGTTAGCCCTGTGCTACTGAGATCAGTTAGCTTAGCTAGAGTTATCAAACTTATCACAACTCTTTATTAATCTTCTGTTCTACAACACCAACGTTTACTAACTCACTACAGCCCTGTATACTGCTGCAGTGCTGAAGAGCTGGGGCAGTTTTAACTTAATACTGATCAGTCTGTATAAACTCATCTGAGAAAAAAGGCTGCTGATATCAGAGAGGCTTTTCAACAGACAGACAGACTGGTTGCCAAAAATCACATTAATAAATTATAACCAAAATCTGACCATTTTATTTAGTTTTATTAAATAGCTAGCTAACCAGCCAGGATGGTAAGACTTTTATGTTGTTCAGAATTTATATTATATTTGTTTAATGACCAAGCTAAACTGTTTTAATCTGTGTGTGTTTCAGATTCAACTATCCTTCCTACTCGAGAGGATGAAGATGAAGAGAGGGAGAAAAATGAACAATGAATAAAAAAAATAAATAAAGCTACTTTAAAGACTTGTCATTCTTGTATTTTGTGAGAAATGTATTTGTGTAAATATGCAAGTGAGGGAAAAATTATATTAAATAAAATAACTAAAATATTTTTTTATTGCCAAATATGATCCCCAGTTTTCCAGAAACTGACTGGTTCTAGCATATTTTATTTACATCAGTAATGCATATATGTTGCCTTTATGTTTAATGCAGTCAGTAAAAGATAATGTATAACAATAAGGATCATGTGTTTACATATTTAGGCTAGAAAAGGAAATTCTGAGGTGAAATGGAAAGGCAGGAATTAATTAACATTTTGGTATTTATCTTTGAAACTTTTTGATAATTGTTTTGTTGCATAAGCTAGTATTATTAATATACTTCATGAATATTAAACAGTCTGTTCATATTTATTATTAAATATTTCATATTTGAGGAAATATTAATTTTAAGTTTTATTTACAGTCAGTGTTTATTAAATAGGACAGTTTGGGGGTTTATTTATTAATAAGAGCTGATTAATGAGGGGATTTTAATGAAATTAATTAGGGTAAAGCTCTGTAAAGTGTGCCGCTGGTTAGGAGGGGTGAGAGGTGAAAGGGCGTCAGAGGTAAGATGGTGGATGTAGTGCGTCCGAGGCTGCGTGCGTACTGCGGTCTGGCGTACTGAAAAAGCGTACTGCTTTGCTCGACAAGCAGTGCGTACTCACCCCAATCCAGTACATACTGCTTAAGTACGCGATTTCGGACGCAGCCTGTGTCTTGTGAATTTCGTGGTTCTAGGGGCGGGGCTAAGCTCACTCTGAAGTACAGGAGCTCACAGAGAAGCGTCGGTGGTGAAAATTAAAACTCAGAGAAAATCGATTTTCATAAAAACACATCGTCCTTAACTGTAGATTTGAATTAATCGATAAAATCGATTAATCGCACAGCTCTAACTAGTAATCAATAAATAAATCAATCAACAAAGCAACACATGCAATTATCAATGCATGTTTCTCCTCTGTTTACCTCATCTTTGTATTTGATGATGTAAGAGTAAATCTCATGGAGAGCGCTGATGCTGTTGAACTGGTTAACGTGAAGTCTAGACTGCTCTGCCAGATACGCACTCATATCCTGATCACTGATGGTCGGCATGCGGGAGATATCCGCATAATATCTGCAAAAAAACAAGAAACATACATTAACACTTTTTAACCAATACATTTCCATGACTTCTCCATGCATTTGAGTTAAATATCAGTGTAGACCTTGGCAATAAAACTAAGAGCACTTTTCTCACTGAAAAACCCGGAACAGAGTCTGCACCATGGTTCATGTCATTATCAAATGGGTGCCATTTCTGTCCCCAAAAGATTTCATGAATAAATGTAAAATGCCAAAGTAAAATATTTAATCAAAAACATTAATAATTTTTTCTATTGTCGTGTGACTCTAAATATCTCTATCCTATCTATGCTTTAAAAATATTTTTTCATAATAAAGCCATAATATTTAAGTTAAAATACACATTTTAGTTGTGTCCCTAGGCTTTTACTTAGTCCTGTTACCGTAAAGCATTACCCTATCTGAAACATCTGGAACATTCTACAAAAGTCACATCTACAACAGGAAGTGACATCAGCTGGTTCTTCTGAAGATCATGGGAAGACCAACATTAAGTACCCTTTGATCTTATCTTATTTTGGGGAAATCATTAGAATGTGCTCAGTGTCCTCATGCTGTTAGCATAGCCGCCATTCAGCTATTTTACATGTTTTTGCAAATTGTATGCTTAAAACTCACTCCTGTTACTTTCAGTCCTGTTCCTCAAAACATAAAAAGTAACAGGAATGATTGCCAGTAACAGGAGTGAGTTCCAGTAACAGGAATAAGTGTCGTTATTAATTAATTAAGTAATTAATGTAGTTAACCATTTCTTAAAATACAGACTTTCTTGAGTAAAAAATCAAGTAAAGCTTCCCGAGTTTGACCAGTACATGTTTCGAATAGTTAAATATATGTGTTATTAGACTCAGAGTTTAAAAAATCGAATAAATACGTTTAATTTGGAAGAGTTGCAACAAACAAATGGCATTCATTTGGTGAAATGGCCCATATACTGTATTTGTTCTGGTTAGTTTTGGTTTCACACTGCAGTTTATCGAACAGAAAAAAATAACTTTTCTACATCCTGTCGTCATTATCAGCTACATGGGCGGAGTCTCTCTATACTTTATAATAATTGGTTTGTAGAATGTTAGTTATATTAGAGTTCGGCGAGTTGCTTTGCCAGGTGTTGTGCTGAATTCTAACTCTCCGTCAGAATCCGACTCCTCTTTACATACACGCTTTCCCCCCACAGCACACTGAGTATAAAGATTATCCTCAGATTTCTTTTATTTCTGTTAATAAATAAGGGTTAATCTACTGTTACAATACATAAACGAATTCCCAAGAATTCCCCAAGTGTCGGATTTTAGCACAACACCTTTTCCTTTTTCCTCTGGTTTGTTTTAATGTTGAGAACAGCCTGTCTCAGCTTCCTGTAACTTCTGGTCTGAAAATCTAATCAATATAAATTTTTAAGCAATAGCGACACACAATGCTCTTTAAGTTGATCAGTGACATTTTTTTTATTTTTTTTATTTATGTTTGCTTTTTATAATGCCATAAAAATAAAATTTAGAAGGATTTTCTTTGATCCTAGAGATGAATAAATGAAAAGCAAATTTCCATGACTTTCCCAAAACTTTCTGGTATTTTTCCAAAACCTATCCAGGCCTAGAAATTGCTAATTTGGTGACTTTTCCAGGTATTTCATGATTTACAAATCCCAAAGCAGAATCTTCTCTATCACTTATTCATACATTTGCCACCAATTAGAAATTGCACAGCCACCACCACCTGCAATATGATAGGAACCACATAAGATAGCAGGTTATGATGCTTAAAAATGCTTAACAATGATGCTTAACAAAACTTAAGCAACCACCTGGGATATGACAATTGTCTAGCAACCCCTTAGCAACCACACAAAACACCATTAAAACCTCTGAGCAACCATTCAGCAATACCTTACCAACCACTATGAATGTCATAGCAACTGCAAAGCTACACCTTATCAGCTACTTGAGATACATAGCAAGTTATTAAAACATTAGCAACTACATGGAATATCACAGCAACCGCCTAGCAACACCCTTGCAAAAAACCTTAGCAACCACCAGGGATACCACAGCAATGCCTTAGCAACCACTTGTGCTACTAAACTAAATAAAAAGGTGAAGACAAAGCAACCACCTAGTACCACAGCAACCACATAACAACAATGAATAAAATGGGACACCATATTAGAAGACACACCATTGGCATATATGAAATATGAAATAATAAATAATAAAAATATATATTTACATACCAGTGCATTATTCTGATTGGCTCACTCACCTCTCTACCCAGCTCTTATAGTTGGGGATGTCTTTAGCATAGAGCAGCTTATTAGAAGGCGAGTCTTTGCCCAGTTTGTGTTCTGAAGTAGAACATGAGTCCATGAAAGTCTGGGCCACCACAGACAGACAGGCGTCCGTAATGCTGTTCTTGTGGATGTCAAACACAAACTGAGGATTCTTGATCACATTCACCCAAAACCTCAAAGGCAAACTGAAAAAAAAAAAAGAACATGGAGAAGAAGAGCAGGTTAGAAACAGATGCAGGATACTCTAGGCAGCCATCATGCATGTGAATATGCATGAATAATATAATGTTAACAGCAAGTATATCTCTACCCCAAGGCTACGTTCACACAGCAGGTAAAAGTGGCCCACATTAGATCTTTAACATCATATGTGACACAGGTGTGTTGTTTGCGTGGTGGTGTGAACAGCAAATACAGACTGAATCTGACATTTTTAAGATTTATTTTCTTAATTATAGCTCGCTTTTTTACATGTAGATGTACTTGGTATGATTTCAGTACAGCTGATTCTTTATAATAATGTACATTTCAGAAAGTGCTCTGCAAATCAGAATAAAACCGATGCTCACCAGTTACTCTTCCACGTGTGCCGCACATCTGCGTCTGTGATCTGGTGTTTGTCTGCCTGTTCATCCAGGAAGTCAAACATGTATTTAATGGCGAGGGGGAGGGCGCTGCCGCGGTGCGCCGTGCTGAATATCGTCTCAAACAGGTCATCTACGAACTTCTGCAACGTACCCTGAAGAAATATGCTGCCACATGCTTTAACTGCACAACATCAAGCCTTTTCTTTTTCATAATGCAGTTACTTTTATAACACATTGGAAATGCTTATTAGGATTTGTATCCAGACCTTAGATTTTTAATTTATGAAAACCACAAAATTAAAATGAATTATAAAGTCATGATTTAATTAACAACAAACCATAATTACATTTTCAGTGAACATCAGACAAATAAAAATTACATTATGAGCAACTGCGTCAAATCGTTGCCATTTCTGTCTACAGGAAATCACATGTATAAATATGCACACAAAATATATTTAAAATACATTTTACTATTAAGCATGGTGTCTTGTAAATTGACCAAAATGCAAAAGTAAGATATGTAATTAAAAACATTAATTAATAATTAAACTACTTAGAACACTTAAAATATACCACTTGTTACCAATCCCCGCTCTCTAACTATAAATTTTACAATGAAATATAATTATTAAAATCCTTCAAAGATGTATTTTTTTTTATTGTCATATGACTCCAAATCCCATCTTATCTTAACATTTTTCCATAATAAATCCATAATATTTAAGTTAAAATACACAATTTAGTTCCTGGGTTTTCCCTCAGTCCTGTTACCGTAACACATCACCCCATCTAAAACATCTGGAACATTCTACAAGTCACATCTACAACAGGAAGTGACATCAGTTGGTTCTTCTGAAGATCAAGGGGAGAGCAAAATGAAGTTCCCTCATTAGTTTTTCTGTATATTTGATCTTATTGTAATTGTAATGACTGAGGAGCTCAATCTCAACACTCTGTCCTGTTGCCTTAAGTAATTCTTAGATGTTATTTGATTATTTTTAAAATAAAAAAATTGGGAAAATCAATAGAATGTGCTCAGTGTCCTCATGCTATTAGCATAGCCGCCATTTAGCTATTTGTCATGTTTTTGCTAATTATACACTAAAAACTCATTCCTGTTACTTCAATTGCTGTTATTCAAAACATAAAAAGTAACAGGAATGAGTTTCAGGGACAGGAATGGGTGACATTAACAGGAGTGATTTTTTTTTTTTTTAGAAATATCAATAATTTGAAAGTACAGTCAACCATTTGTTTAAAACAAAAGCCTTTTTTGAGAGAAAATCAAAGGAATTAGTTGACTTGCTTTTTTAGACATGCTTTTTAAATGGAACATGAGTTACATTTAAGATTAGAAAAGTAAAGCTGCATAAGTTTGACCAGTACATGTTTTGAATAGTTAAATATGTGTTATTAGATTCTCAAAAAAAACAAATGTAAACATAAAAATTAAACATATGTATATATGTTTAATTTGGAAGAGTTACAACAAGCAAAAGGCCCTTACTCTACTGATTAGTCTATTGTAACTGATATAGAATTTTCTCAAAATAAAAATTATTTGTATACAAAACTGCAATTTCAGTCCCCCCATTTTTTTCAACCTTGTCACACTTTTCAATTTACCCCCTGTAAAATGAATAATCAGTTCCATCACTGAGTAAATTAAACTGCACATGTCTCCTAAGGATAGTGTCATTTTAGCTTAATAAAAAAGATAGATAGATACTTTATTGATCCCCGAGAGGAAATTCTATATTCTATTCTAAATATATTCTATTCTAAATATAAAACACTAATACAATAATAATAATAATAATAATAACCTGCCGTCTTACCTTAGTAGCTAAAAGTCGTGTCAGGTAGATCTCTGAAACCATCTTGCTGCTTCGATCCCCCTCTCTTTGGTCTGAGTGGTCGTGGTTTTTGACGAGGTGCCAGAGTTTGGTGCCGCTCTCTAGATCAGGGGTGATCATCGGTGTTCTGGAGCGGAGGCTGTCTGGACTACTCGCTGTTCTCAGCATGCTCTCTAATAACAGAGACACACCAGAGTCACCTGCCTCATACTACACTGTGCCAGATAACATACCATCCCACTCACTACAGTGTGAAAAATTATTTAATTGAGTCATATTACTAATTCTATGTTACACTAGAAAAAGAGACTGCAGCCGCCTCGCTCTCACGAGATTATAATGCAAGTCGGACAAAAAAAAAAAACAAAAAAACAACAACATGCACCTGCAGCCACAATACATGTTAACTACAGTAGTTTTCATGCAAGTGACTTTTGAGGGCATGGATTATTAATTTGCTTTTCCTGATTAAACAAATTGGATTTATAGGGATTCTTCTCTACTGACGTAATGCTTGTTATTGTACACTGGCAGGCACTCACTCATAGGTTAGAGAAACCTTGTTCATAACTACTATCTTCTCCTCTTAAAATGGTCTGTTGTTCATAAAAAAATGGAGAACAAACAAGAAAAATGGAGATAAACAGAGAAAACCACTCACCATATCTGCTGAGTGACTTGGTGAAGGTGGAGGAGTTGCAGATGTTGTAGGCCGAGTTCTGCTTCGGCACCAGAGCGATAACTGATCCATCTGTAACCTGAAACAAGTTATTAAATATTTAAAAAATTAGCGAACTAAGAAAAATTTCATGATTTTCACATTGCACATGTTTTTTTTTAATTAATAGCTCATTTTTTATACATTATAAGTATTAATCATTATAAATCATAACTTTTGTGTTAAATCCTTCAAAGATGTATTTTTTTTTAATTGTCATATGACTCCAAATCCCATCTTATCTTAACATTTTTCCATAACAAATCCATAATATTTAAGTTAAAATACACAATTTAGTTCCTGGGTTTTCCCTCAGTCCTGTTACCGTAACACATCACCCCATCTAAAACATCTGGAACATTCTACACATCTACAACAGGAAGTGACATCAGTTGGTTCTTCTGAAGATCAAGGGGAAATTAATAGCTCATTTTTTATACATTATAAGTATTAATCATTATAAATCATAACTTTTGTGTTAAAAAACGTATATAAGTTATTCGAGCACATCAAAGCTTATATTAATTGAATGAAATGATGACTATTAACTAAGTATGTGCAACTTAGTGTAAGGAATACCTGATAGTGTGATAAAGTGTTTAGTCGTTTCCAGTCATTATCGATTTTAGTAGTAACGTCCTCATCCTGCAGAACAATTCTGGCCATTCTGCTTTGCCGCCATTCTGAAACAAGGAAAAGAATTTGGGAAAGAGATCACAATCAGATGTACACCAGATGCATCCATGTGTTTAGCAGTGTTAAGCTCATCACTGTAGTTAATACACTGTAAAAAAAAACAAACAAAAAACAAAAAAAACAAACAAACAAAAAAAATTAAAATTGTTCTAAATGTGATTTTTAAGTCAGCTGAATAAAAGAAAATTGAATTGCACTGTAAACTTCACTCTAAATCCTAATAAGAATAAAAATTAAGTTATCAAAACTCTTTTTTTTTTTGTAATTTATAATTCTGTATGGAATTAAACAAACGTTCATCTTTATGTTCGACAGACAAACCACAAGTACTTGACACTTAATGACACAAAATATTACCTCAAGCTTAACTTTTCAAGTTAAAGTAATTATCACTATATAAAATAAGTAGCTATATAAAATGATGCTGAATTCAGCACCCCCACCTGGAAAAGCACCCTCTCTCTGGAGAAGCTGCAGGTGACGTTTCTTTTTCCTTATTTCTCAACTAAATCTGTTGCTAAAATATTTTAAAACATATTCGGTGATAACTGATCGGTTTTTGTCGTATATGTATATGTATATTCATCAGTAAATTAAGTCAATAAATTAAATCAGTAAATGTAATGTGGAGTAACATGTTTAGGTTGCAAAGTCAACTTTGGTTGGATTTAACTAATAATAAACTACAATAAAGTACAGAAAAAAATGTGGTTCTAAGTCACTATAGGCTGGGCGTTGATAGAAAAATAAAAAATAAATAAATAAAATAGAATATCTTTGAAAAGTAACTTTATTTCAGTAATTCAGATAAAAATGTGAAACTCTCATATAGTATATAGATGTATTACAATGAAACCCAAAAATCAGTGTATCAGAAAATTATAATATTATATATTAAGACCAATTGGTACTTTCTGCAGTGTGGGCAGTGTGCCGCCAAGTCCTGCTGGAAAATGAAATCTGCATCTTCATAAAAGTTGTCAGTAGCAGAGGGAAGCATGAAGTGCTGTAAGATTTTGTGGGAAAACAAAACTGCACTGACTTTAGACTTGATAATAAAACACAGTGGATCAACACCAGCAGATGACAGACAGGTCTCTCCAAACCATCACTGATCATCAGTAAATTTTACATTTCATTTGTAAATCAAGGGAGAAATCAGAGTCTGGAGGAAGAGTGGAGAGACACACAGTCCAAACTGCTCGAGGTCTAGTGTGAAGTTTCCACCAATCAGTGATGGTTTGGAGAGTCATGTCTGTCATCTGCTGGTGTTGATCCACTGTCTTTTATTATCAAGTCTAAAGTCAGTGCAGTTTTGTTTTCCCACAAAATCTTACAGCACTTCATGCTTCTTCCCTCTGCTACTGACAACTTTTATGGAGATGCAGATTTCATTTTCCAGCAGGACTTGGCACACTGCCCACACTGCCAAAAGTACCAATTGGTCTTTAATAATATTCTAATTTTCTGAGACACTGAGTTTTGGGTTTTCTTTGGTTGTAAGCCAAAATCATCAACAATAAAAGCTTTTATAGTGTTTATAATGGCTTTGTGGCTTTATTTAGGTTTGTTTTAGGGGGCTTCAGTTCTTACCCATATCCATGTCTCCAGCTTTGGGTCTCTGAGAGTAGGGACTTCCTTTATACACAGCATCTAACAGCTTCTCCTTCACCTGTGTGATGGTGTCACAGTTCAGGCATTTCACAGACACCTCTGGAGCGCTCTCATTTTCTGGGTTCACACAGTGCAGAGTCTATCGGGACACAAGAAACAAAAAAACAAATGAAAGCCAAATGAAAGCCAAGAGAAAACAGCAGACGCTTTATTTTTATTTATTTAAAAACTGTAGCTACTGTTACTGTCAAATCAACCACACCAAAAAGTCCTAGAAAAAGTCAAATATAGTAAACTATAAATAATTTATTTTTGTTACGCAAACTCAGAAATATCCATGCAAACTATTGCCTTTATATTCAAATATTATTAACATGTGATTTGTTGGTATCAATACAAATTCTCACTCATATTCAACTTAAAATATTGAGAAAGTCTAAATAAAACAGCTTAATATTACTGACTAGAAAAACGTTTATTTTTAAATAAAGACACAAACTCAGAAACTCAGATTTTTAGTAAGGTTAGTTTACAATATTAAAAATACAAGTAAAAATAGAGTAAAACTCAACAACTTTTTATAAGTTTACTGTGCAAACTTAAACTTAAAAAAATAAGCTTGCAAAAAATGCACTATATTTAAAGATTTAAAAATATTAAGTGAAATGTGTTCCAATATAACTACATCTGTTCTGTGAAGGCCTCAGAATTCAGCACAACTGCAAACTGTAAAGTAGAGGAGGAGGCCGGATGCAATTGCAAGATGGTAGGAAACTAAAACAAAACAATATGAAACAGAGAAGAACTAGAAGACTGAAACAAACAAAAAATAACAAACAAAGAAACAAACTACATAAAGCAAACTTGGAATTCTGTAGACAATAACACAGATGAACATCTAGAGATGATTTCACAGGACAGCATGAACCAAAAAGCACGACACAGAACAAAAGAGCACATGGAGTATTTATACACAGGCAAACATAAGGCACACCTGTGGAATTAACAAGGGGGTGGGATAACAAATGAAACAGGAGGGATGTCATGTGCTTTTTTGAGCACAAGACCGGACAACAGAAGGCAGACACAGGCTAGGGTGTGATACAAACCTTCCAAAACAAGGACACCCACCTAAACTGACAGCCCAGGCAAGGGAGCACTAATTACAGAGCAAGCCAAGAGGCCCATGGTCACTTTGGAGAAGCTGCAGAGATCACCAGTGCACTCCACAAATCTAGCCTTTATGGTAGGCTGGCAATAAGAACTACATTTTATAAGACATGTGGAGAAAGGTGCTCTGGTCACGCCACATTTTGAAAACTAAGTATCGTTTTCATTCCACTTCACAATTACTTGCTACTTTTTTACTGTGTTGGTCTATCACTTTTAAATATATTCACAATGAAATATATTTAAGATTGAGGTTGTAAAGGTCGTAAAGGGGTATGAATCCTTTTTTTATACACTTACCAGTGTTTTATAGTCAATCTGCTGACGGATGAGTTTGTCTTCGCTGAGGGAGTAGCGAGCCTCTCCTGTGATGGCATCTATAGGGCCTTTCTCCATCTGCTGCTTCATAGCACAGTACAGCATAAACAGAGGCTCCCCAGCACACTCCTGAAAATGCACACACAGCAAAAAAGAAAAGACAAGAATATTAGTAATTAACAGAAAAAAAATAAATGTTTATAAATGTTATTGCACAACACAAATTTCAGAAAAAAATGGCACAGTGTGTAAAATATAAAATAAAATAAAAATCTTTTATTTCATTGCAGACAGTATGAACCATTTCAGACTTGCAACACATCCCAAAAAAAGTTGAAATGGGACAACTAAAGGCTCACATGACTTGACTAAACATTATTATTCATGCGGTTAGTACATATAACACAAGTTAACTGTGTAGCATTTTAAATTAAATCTACTCAAATCATTTGAGTTTTTTTCATTTGTTGCTTAATGCTTAACAGGATGCAGTAGACAAAACAAGCTTACATTTGTTAACTTTTCTCAAAATCATTCATTTACGTAATTAAGCCACAGAGTTACTGAAGCTCAGTAAATGATGCTTGTTCTTACAGCCTACAACACAGAGACCAGTTAGTTAATCATAATATTTGATCTAGATAGCCGGGGGGGGGGGGCGGGGGATGGTGGGGACTACACGCGGATATGAGGGTCAGAAAATTGGGGGGGGGGGGGGGGACTACACACGGATATGAGGGTCAGAAAATTGGGGGGGGGGGGGGACTACACACGGATATGAGGGTCAGAAAATGGGGAAGAAACCCAGTATGCAAATAGAAAAATGTACCAGAAGCCAATGGAAAAGAAGCTGCCAATGGCAAAAGAATAAACTCAGTTATTACAAGTTGGTTCAACTCAAAGATTTCTGTTTGAATCTATATGTGCCCACAAATGTTCATTAAAAATATAGTTCAGTAATGCTTAAAAACATCCAATTTAATGTAAACGTATGGGTTTATAGTGTACCTTATTTTTTGTGGGTTTTAATAATTTAATTTGGGTAATATTTAATAAATAGTGAAGGTTGCCCTGGTGCGTGGACACGCCCATAATGAAAATAAATTAAGACAGTTATAAACAATGATGCAATTACTAAAATGACTACTTATTTGCTCAAATATATGGGATAAACTCTTATTAATTTTAGAACACTATGATATATAGTAATATTTAATGACTTTTTTAAAGTATATTTTACTGCTGAAAATTAGGAAAGTGTTCATTATTCATGCAGTGATTTCTAGTACAGAAACCTGTTTTTATTGCATTAATGACCTTCATCCCTGAATATTGATAATATTATGTACTAATATCTTAATGATACAATGTACGGTAGATGGTGGGATATTCAAATAATGCTGTGAAACATTTTTTCTGAAATTGTTGCATAATCTTTTAAGCAGTTTTTGTCAGATTCATGGACCACAATTGCTTCAAAAATGTAATACCTTTGCTTTATACTGTCTGCAATCATATAAAAGTCAAAGCAACAATTAAAAACATTTTAAATGTATTTTATTTGCATTCCCCACCATCCCAACATTTTCTAAAATGTATAGTTGTAAAAAGCTAAACATAGATTAAGAAAATATCAATTTACTAAAGAGAAAATAGATGACAGTAAGGGAGATTTTCACTAGTGAGATAAGAACCTCACACATATTTAAAGTGATGTCTCTGCTTAAACAAAAAAAACACAAAGAAAAAGGCAATGCAAAAAAGCATTTCTAGTTTTAAAAAAAAGGTCTAAATCAGGGGTGTCCAAACTACGGCCCTATTGTTTCCTTTTTTGGAGCGGCCCGCGAGGTATTTTAGAAATAGAATGAAAGTTTGCCCGCTGTTAAGCAGGTTTTTATAATGTGAGATTCAAAGTTTGAACGCTAGGTGTCAGAAACAGGCCAAAGAGTCTAAAAGCGGAGAGGGTGCGCATTTCTAGCGCAGAAAAAAAGGCCAAAGAGTCTTAAAGCGAAGAGAGTGCGCATTTCTAGCGCAGAAAAACAGGCCAAAGAGTCTAAAAGCGGAGAGAGTGCGCATTTCTAGCGCAGAAAAACGAGCCAAAGAGTCTAAAAGTGGAGAGGGTGCGCATTTCTCGCGCAGAAAAACAGGCCAAAGAGTCTGAAAGCGGAGAGAGTGCGCATTTCTAGCGCAGAAAAACGAGCCAAAGAGTCTAAAAGTGGAGAGGGTGCGCATTTCTCGCGCAGAAAAACGAGGCAAAAGAGTCTAAAAGCGGAGAGAGTGCGCATTTCTAGCGCAAAAAAACAGGCCAAAGAGTCTGAAAGCGGAGAGAGTGCGCATTTCTAGCGCAAAAAAACGGGCCAAAGAGTTGAAAAGATACTTATTTTACCTTATTAACCAATACTCACATTATATTTGATCATTTTTATTACTCACAGTGTTTTTTACACGCATTTATATAGAAGATTAACCAATAATCACAATATATTCTTTACATATATAGTAAAACATTGTTTGATCAGGCATGTGACTAACACAGACTTTATTATGACAAATTAACCCACACGATACATAAGGCGTTTACTAACACATAGGGTCTATTCTATGGCGGTCTAACCACGCGCCACTAACACATTAACATATAACATATGAGATCTATTGTGTGACTTGTGTAGCTCATGCTTGAAGCATTTCGTTTACTGCATGTCTCTGACTAACGGCCATCAATCATCAGCTAGTGCACTCTGTATGAACTAAATTGATACAAAGGAGACTTCGGGACGAACAGTGCGGCCTTTCTCTCTCTGTGCGTGCAAAGTCCTTCACCTACCAAAGCGGGAGGAAGACACGCGCACATGAAGGGGAGGCGGCACTGTCTAATTACTGGAACAATATCACACTGTCTGACTGGACCCAGTCAATTCTTAAAACAATACCACACTGTCCGGCTGGACACAATCAAGGCCAAACACTAGTGGTCCGGTCAGACCTGTGAAACTTGAACACTAACACGTGAGAATATGCATACTAACATGAGATGATTTTAGCAACGCCTCATCAGCAGGTTTCACGTCATTTGGGGTATAAACATGGAGTCAGATCAGAGGGGGGGTCAGAACTTTTACTGGGACGGCTGTTAACTGTCTTGTATGTATTGGTTCTCCTGAATTCAGTAATAAATACTTGGTTTGCTTTCAACTTCACTCCACCTGTCTACGACTCTCTACCAAACGAACACGTAGGGGAGTTGTACCCCGGACGAGAGGTGGGGGTTAACCCACCTTTCATCTTCTTTTTTACAACAGAGTCTAAAAGCAGAGAGGGTGCGCATTTCTAGCGCAGAAAAAAGGGGCCAAAGAGTCTAAAAGTTGCAGTAATTAAGGAGTTTAATATTAAGAGACATCAATTTGAAAAATCTTAGTTTAAACAACACTGTCAAAGATAAAGAAATAAAATGGTGTGTAAATGAAATAATCAGGAAAAAAATATTATTTAAAGTGGTATATTTCATTATTTGTTTTATTATAGAGTGTGGCCCGTGACAAATATATTTCTCCTTCTGGCCCCCAACAAAAAAAGTTTGGACACCCCTGGTCTAAATTAATGTCTGAATGTGGCCACAGGAGGGTGCTGCTGCAGTGTGAAAGAAAAATAAGAAACTCATTAAAAGATTCAGAGAATCTGTGTGTAAGAGACAAGGCCAATGGTCAGTACAGGGTGCTGAACTGCATTCTGGCCCTCAGGAGGCACTGCATTAAAAACAGGCTGTTCTGATTCTGTACTGAAATTACAGCATGGGCTGAGGTTTAAACCTTATCATGCTATATGTAAACAGGATCCAGAAATGCTGACGACTTTTCTAAGACAAAGCTCATTTAATTTTTCAGATTTTAATTAATCTGACCACGGAACATTTTACATTATTCTGGCAGGAGCCATCCTGCAACCTCCTCACCTACGACCCTCTCATAAGCTCTGATAATCACCCCCATTATCATCGTAAATGCTAACCATTATACCATTATATTTCCAGCCTTTTCCAGGCCCTGACATTAACAGAACAGAATATTAAGTTAATTGAAAAATGTTCTTATAAATCTTATAGAAAACATACGGTCCCACTCACTACAGCGTTAAAAAAGTTCACTAAAGTTCATTAACTATATGCAACTCTAATTTAGTGTAAACATTTTAAATTCCAAAGGTAGAACAACAATGGTTTTACCATTGTATTAAGACTAAGAGCCCTATCATACACTCTGCCTGCCAAAGGCAAGCCGTGATGCTCATTGCTATCTTGCACATCGCCAACAGTCTATTTTCAAGCCTTCTGCCTGCGTTGTTTAAAAAGCAACGGTGCTTGTTAATATATCTACACTGATGGGCGTGGTGGTGCTCAGGTAAATTTCTCGTTTATTGCTATCTTGGCAGCAGAAAACACAGGTGACCACCACTGTCAACCATACAGCCAAGACAGACGTCAACCATCAGACGATCATTGCTATCTTGGCAACACATGTGCATACATCAACAATAAACATACTATAAAATAAATTAACATTATTCTGTATTAACACAAAATACAGGTCCTTGACATATTGTTTTTTTATAGAACATGTGCAGGTAGCTGTACCTGTCTCTTAAAGGGAATGGGAACGGACGCACTGATTGGTTTACTGCATCTAATGCCCAAAACACACCCATAATTAATTAAGAGAATTAGTACATGCTATTTGCGCATTTCCAGTTTTGTTTGTTTTATTATAATTTTATATGTTATTGCTTCTTAAATAAATCACTCTCACAATAGGTTTTGTGTGATTTGCCCATCTAAAATTGTTACCAAATTGTGTGTGTGTGTGTGTGTGTGTGTGTGTTACCTTTAGGAACTTGTACAGGAGGAAGGTAAACCAGTTTGTAAGCATCTTCTCAGCCACAGATTCTGTTCTAAAAGGGAGAGAACACACAAAAATGTAAAACTACTTCAGTAATCATTGTTTTAGCCAGTATTTAGGGTATAGGGAATTATATCACAGTCTATTATATCACAGTTACTTCCGACCCTGCAATGTGATTGAGGCTGAGAGGCATTCTTTGAGTGCCATTATCAGCCGGTAATGCACTGTAACCAAAGCTCTCCATGTATTACTCCGCCACGCACAGGTAAACTAGCAACAATGCAGCGCTTACAAACCAAACAGCGCAGCTACAAACAGAGCAGCAATGTAACTATTTTTACTTGCGGATTGTTTATAACCAAACAAATCATATTTTCTTGTCCTCTTTAACTCAAAATCATTCAATAAACGGCAATAATGGAACTGTGGTATAATCGCAATAATACACTCAAGGCCTGCAGCCTCGTGCCTACGACCGCAGCAGAGCAGTGCCAATATTACACGTTATAGCACTCCCACTTTTTACCAGTTAATTAAAACACAGATATTCTTAGATACACTTAAAATACTGTCATATTCTGTAATTCAATCTCCAGTAAAATATTGCTAAAATAAATTACAGTAGGTACACTGTAAAAAAGAATAGTAAAATACTGGCATCATTAAATTGGATATGACTGGATTTAATTTGATACCTGCGCAGCAGCAGTTTGGGGTGATTCTTGCTCTCCAGGTTTCTGTCTATAAGGTCTGACAGCAGCTGTTTGAGGACTCCTGTAGCGTACTCCATCTCCCCCTGCAGAGCGGTCATGATGAGGGAGGCCACGTTGCCTCGGTCTCGCATGGAGAAGGAGCGCTGTGCCTCCAGAGTGCGGATAAACGTTAACAGGAAGTGCTGCTTAGCCAGGAGCTGACCGAACAAAGCCAGAGCCTTCTCCATATCAGCCTGCACCTGAGAACACGGACAAAAGAACACCTGAGATCATTTCAGAGTCAAATAGAATACTAGAACCAATAGGAAAGATGCTATTTAGTGTGTCTCAGCTGTTGGAAAATGATTTAATATTCTTTGCAGTGGTTTGTTTTATAGTTAAAAGTGAAACATGTCAACATCTTTTTGGTGACTAATATGAGATCTGGGTTTTGCAAAGGCTACCCACTTCCTGTTTCCTGAGAAATCGCTGATTCGAATCCTGGTCATGCAGCTTGCCATCAGCTGCTGGAGCCCTGAGAGAGCACAATTGGCTTTGCTCTCTCTGGGTGGGTACAGTAGATGGCGCTCTTTCCCCTCATCACTCCAAAAGGTGATGTCGATCAGCACAAGGCTGCATCTGTGAGCTGATGTATCAGAACCGAGTCCATGTGCTTTCCTCTGAGTGCGCTGTGATCAGTAGCAGTACAAATAGAGGCAGAGTCTGACTTCACATGTATCGGAGGAGGCATGTGCTAGTCTTCACCCTTCTGGTGTTGTGGCATCACTAGTGATGGGGAATATACAGCTGAGGAGCAGATGAAAGGGTGTCTCTTAGTTCCAAGCTTTTTGGGTACTAATATCAGAGCTGGTTTATGGAAAGGCTACCCACTTCCTGTTTCCACCGGTAAATCAGAAAATGACATTAATATACTAGAAATGGAGGGTGCTGAGTGGTCCAGGGAAGTAAAGCGCTGCTACTATAATTGAGAGATCGCTGATTCGATCTCTGATAATGCTATCAGTTGCTGGAGTCCTGAGAGAGCACAACTGGCTTTGCTCTCTCTGGGTGGGTACAGTAGATGGCGCTCTTTCCCCTCATCACTCCAAAGGGTGATGTCGATCAGCACAAGGCTGCATCTGTGAGCTGATGTATCAGAACCAAGTCGCTGCGCTTTCCTCCGAGTGCGCTGTGATGCTACTCGGAAATGCTACATCAGAAGCAGTTCAAATAGAGGCGGAGGCTAACTTCCCATGTGTCGGAGGAGGCATGTACTAGTCTTCACCCTCCTGGTGTTGTGGCATCACTTGTAATGGGGAAGAAAATGGGGGAAAAAAAAAAACCTCTAAAGTGAATTACTACATGTTCAAGCTATTTAATTACAGATAATAACTGACTGGTCGGCTGATTAAAATGACCAAATATTTATATTCATGATAATCATCATAGACCGTATCAGTCAAAAGTTTGAATACACCTTAAATTCAGTGTTTTTTTTGTTTCTATATTTATATATGTTCTGCATTGTAGGCATCTAAACTAAGAAAGAAAAACAGATGGAATTATTTAGTAAACAAAAAAGTTTTTAACAAACCAGAATATGTTTTATATTTTAGATTCTTCAAAGTAGCTTCTCTTGATTAGATGACAGTTTTAAACATCTTGGCTGAGTTTTCACAGTCAGCTTTATGAGGTAGAGTCACCTGGAATTCAGGCTTTCAATTAACAGCTGTGCTGAACTTGTAAAGAGTTAATTACTTTTAATCAATTTCTTGACTCTTAATAAAGTGTTTGAGAGCATCAGTTGTGAAGTAGTGAAGAGGTAGAGTTACAGGTATACAGTGAATAGCTCTATTTGAGTAATGTTCTAATCCATATTATGGCAAAAACTACTCAATTAAGTAAAAAAAAAAATTACTTTAAGAAATGAAGGTCAGTCAATCTGAAACATTTCAAGAACTTTAAAAATAAAGTGCAGTTGCAAAGACCATCAAATACTTATGGTGAAACTGGCACTCATCAGGACCACGCAAGAGTTACCTTTGTTGCACAGGATATGTTCATTAGAGTTATTCTAATGGTCCGACACACCTGGAAGAGATTCTGAAATGGATTTTTTTTCTCTCTAGAGATTCGCTGCTAATATTTTAACCTATATTCCACTGCACACTTATCTGGCACATGGCAATTCTGATGTATTAAAAAGTACTGAAAAAGAAAACATAAAGAAAATGTAACATAATGGTGCAGGTAATGTTTTGTCTGTGGTGTAGAGTCATAAAAAACGTACCTCCATCTCCTTGAGCACTGGGTGATCCTCGATGCCAGGAAATAGTACTCTCATGGCGTATGTTCTGTAGTCCAGGAAAGGTATTCCAGCTCCGTCCAGCTCCTGAGTTAATTCATGGATATCGGTCTGGAGCTCTGCGAACGCTGCGGGTCACACAGGTGGAGTAAAGGTCAGTGTAATCATTTAATAAAACTTCAAGTTTACCAGTTGTGTCTTTTGAAATTTTAAAGGGGAAATCTGTTGTAAAATGGACTTGTTGTGTAGTGAAACATGATATGGAGTACAAACTTTTTTTGGAATAGCACACCTCTATTCACTCCCAACATTCTGAAATACAGCACTTTTAGCCGATGCTCCCAACAAGCTTACAATGATAGTGATAGGGGCATAGATTTGGCCGTGCAAAGAAATCGCTATTTTTACACCATGATCATGCTCAAAGTTGCTCCACATTTCAGTTGATTTGATTTGATTGACTGAGAGCTTTGAAACTGCAGGTAGTTTCTTTAAGAAATTCTTGGGGCACCAAGTGGTCCATTAGTCTAAATCGCTGCCACTATGAGCGGGAGGTCGCAGGTTCGAACCCCCCGCTCATGCAGCTTTGACATTAAACTGCCGGCGCTCAGAGGGAGCAAAATTGGCCCTGCTCCCTCCAGGTGGGTAGACGCACTCTCTCCCCACATCACTCCTAGAGTGATGTCCACAGCACAGGGCGTCTGTGAGCTGACGTATCAGAACCGAGTCGCTGCGCTTTCCTCCGAGCAATGTTGCATCAGCAGCAGCTCAAAAAGCAGCGGTGGCTGACTTCACATGTATCATAGGAAGCATGTGTTAGTCTTCACCCTCCTGGTGTGTTAGGGCATCACCAGTGATAGGGGGAGTCCTAATGAATGGGTTGGATAATTGCCCGTGTAAATTGGGGAGAAAAAATTAGAAAAAAAAAAAAAAAGAAATTATTAAATTAATAAGTCTGCTGGTTTAATGCCTGAAACAATGCTAAAAGCTACTATATCACTTATTCAGAAAAAAGGCAGACAAAAATGACAACTTAATGTAGACAAAAACAATTGCAAAAATGATTACCCGCCATCTTGAATCTATTTTCCCAACTATTATCCCACCAGACCAGACAGGTTATGTATATAAAAAAAAATCGATATTCCACTTTTAACATCAGACGATTGTATAATATAATGTATAGTCCCTCTCCTCTAGAAAATCCAGAAGTGGTTATATCCTAAGATGTTGAGAAGGCTTTTGATCGGGTGGAGTGGGACTTTCTATTTTACACTCTTGAAGCGTTTGGCTTTGGGCCAAATATTATATCATGGATAAAAAGACTTAATAAATTGCCAGTGGCAGCAGTCCAGACTAATAACAGCATATCACCCTATTCTGCACTTACACGAGGAACAAGACATGGGTCACCACTGTCTCCCCTTCTTTCTGAGATTGTAATTGAACCGCTAACCATAGCATTATAGCATTATGTAGTAACAAGAACATTAAGAGTGTAATGTGGCGTGAGGAGGCGGGGGAGTTGTGGGTCCGCCCCACGCCAGAGCGCAAAGCCATGCCTGTCTCAGCTGGCCCGCATGAGGGCTGATTGAGCCGCCAGTTGAGACAGGCATATATACTCAGCCTCCGCCATCATTTAGAGAACTCTCACTGAGGAGCTGGGGGCTGAGGCTGCGCGGACTCGTATGAACACTTAAAAACTAAGTAATTCTACGGACTCTAGAGCCCCATTGGGCTGAGTTATGTTTTAAGTTTATTCTGGGTGTGGTGGAGGGCATTTTCAAGCCAATAAAGGTATGATTTGAGTTCATTTAATCCCCGTGTCTGTGTATCTCTGTGAGCTTCCTCCTTCCGGGTCACAGTGGTCACGCCCCTAACCCCAGGGGCCTACCACAGTAAGTATTGTGAGATCAGATGGGGATTATAAAGTCTCATTGTAAGCAGAAGTGATGTAGACTTTCTTATCTCTTCCTTTGATGCTTAATCTCTGATCTAAATTAGGGCTGCAACTAATGATTATTTTGGTAGTTGACTAATCAATTTTTTTCGATTAGTCAGCAATTATTTATCCTATGTCCTCCATCTCTAAAAAAATGATAGAAACAGCTGAACATTAGATTTAAAAGGCATGGATTTTGTTAAAATGTGGAAAGTACTAATACTTAGTGATTTAATATGTGTTATATCTGTTGATTTTGGGCACTTTACCAATCACCCATTACGCTTCTGTTGTAGTTCATTCATAAAGACAGATGTGTGCTGTGGTTGGTTAAAGGAAGTAAGCACAGACTAAGGAGTGTTTTCCATCACCAAGATCTACACCACACGCTGCGTCAGCAAAGCCAACAGCATTGTGGATGACCCCACCCATCCCTCACACGGACTCTTCACTCTGATGCCGTCCGGCAGAAGATACAGGAGCGCCCGAGGCTCCACTACTAGACTCTGCAACAGCTTCTTCCACCAGGCAGTCAGACACCTCAACTTACAGAGCCTCCACTACCAGACTCTACAACAGCTATATCCACCAGGCAGTCAGACTCCTCAATACACAGAGCCTCCACTACTACACTCTGCAACAGCTTCTTCCACCAGGCAGTCAGACTCCTCAACACACAGAGACTCCACTACCAGACTCGGCAACAGCTTCATCCACCAGGCAGTCAGACTCCTCAACACACAGAGACTCCACTACCAGACTCGGCAACAGCTTCATCCACCAGGCAGTCAGACTCCTCAACACACAGAGCCTCCACTACTAGACTCTGCAACAGCTTCTTCCACCAGGCAGTCACACTCCTCAACACACAGAGCCTCCACTTCTAGACTCTGCAACAGCTTTATCCACCAGGCAGTCAGACACCTCAACACACAGAGCCTCCACTACCAGACTCTGCAACAGCTTCTTCCACCAGGCAGTCAGACACCTCAACACACAGAGCCTCCACTACCAGACTCTGCAACAGCTTCATCCACCAGGCAGTCAGACTCCTCAATACACAGAGCCTTCACTACCAGACTCTGCAACAGCTTCTTCCACCAGGCAGTCAGACTCCTCAATACACAGAGCCTTCACTACCAGACTCTGCAACAGCTTCATCTACCTGGCAGTCAGACTCCTCAACACACATAACCTCCACTACCAGACTCTGCAACAGCTTCTTCCACCAGGCAGTCAGACTCCTCAATACACAGAGAAAGAGCTGAACCCCACGCCACCCACCACACACACTCACACAGAACTGAACTGAAATACAGGAGGGGGTTAGGGCTGAATTAACTTAGGGCTGGAGACACAGAAGGGGGTTAGGGCTGAGAATAATTAACTTGCATTTTTAAAAATGTTACGCATTAAATTTCCTGACTAATGACACATGTTAATATGCTTCTGTTGACAGCACTAGTTAAACGCATGTATTTAATTGGTTAATATATTTGTTGTGATACTGAAACAAGTAATAAGTGAAGAAAAGTTCTGACATTAAAAGCACCAAAATACCTTCTTTGCACTCCAGGGCCACTCTGGACTCCAGGTTGTCCATCTGCAGCTGCAGCCGCTTCAGAGTGCGGTCGGCGTCTCGAGATTTGCGTTTATACGCAACCAGAACAAAGATGATCACCAGCAGGAGGAGTCCTCCACCTCCTCCGATCCCCACGATCGCTGGCAGGGTGAGGAGGCCGTCTCGATAGATCTGCAGTGTGCCTGGGGAGTACTCGAACCCTCCTGCCTGGATCTGTATTATAACATACACAAAAAAAGACACATAGGATCTCCAGTGGATTTGGCATTTTAGACTAGGTCAGTGGCTGAACTGCACTCAGCAGAGCATTACACACGTTGTAAAGTAACAAATGACATTGCAAAGAATGTTATTAGTGTAACTATTACCCGCCTCCTGCTGCCTCCTGGTGTCACAGTGCTTTTAGCCAATCAGAGGCGATATGTTTGCATGTATGAATATTCATGAGCAAGAGCTGAAATACTATTGTCTCTCTCACCCACTCCTCCACCGGACTAAAGCAGTGTTATACTGGATCACCAAAGCCCGTTTTTCTTTTTTACAAAAAACAGCTCACATGGCATTCATTCATACTAGAGACACAACTAGACATTTTAACCTCTTAACACGCCCTTTTAAGAGGAATTTATAATAATTAATATCTGGCTGTGTTTATGAATAGTTATAGGTTCAATATAGACACCCAATATGCAATTTTAAAGTTTAGAATCTCGGCTTTTCGGTTATCTAGCTTATTTAACTGTATCTCCTTTCAGAAAATAAACATTTAGGGCGAAATATGCCTTGGTTATGAAAATATGAAATCATAATTTTCATATTTCCGTTTCTCGTACGTCCATATTTGATCGAATGCGCACATGTTATACACCATTCGAACCGTC